>NW_024039502.1:2500-167500 GCF_016077235.1 Cyprinodon tularosa | reverse complement strand
TTAACTCTTTTATAATGAAGCAAATTTCATTTCTGGATTCCTTTTTTTTTCATTTACAAAATATGTTGTTTGTTTGCCAAACAACTGTAGTAACAACTGATCCAGGTGCTAACGATGCTGCTCTCACAGTGTTAGCTGGGAACCATGCAGGATACAGAGGCTGAAGGAGAAAAACACAGCATGAGACTCATATTCTAATGAATCAAAAGACATGTTTACTCACCCCTTTCGCATCAGCTCAAACACTATCAGGAACAAAACGAGGGAAAAACAAAGAGGATACATGTAAGGTGGAATGTTTGAATAATCAGCTCATTTTCACCACTAAGTTTACATAGAAACTTTATTACAGCCCTCATCTATAACTCTGATTTAAATACCTTATAGGAGGCAGCTGAAAATAAAGTGGAAGGCAGATTATAAAGCTTAGGAAAATGAAAGGCTCATACCCATGTAGAGGTTGTCCTCTGATGGATCGTCCAGCACCTACAACATCAACATGGAAGGAACAGAATTTTCTGTTATTCAGGCCAACAGATTTGATTTGATAGGAATTGATTTCAGACAATTTAAGACAATTTAGGCAAACAACAATAAATGAAAAAAAAAAACAAATACACTCAAAAGAGACTGGTTTACATCAAACTAGGGCTGCAACTAACGATTATTTTAAAAATCGATGAATCGGCCAATTATTTTTTCGATTAATCGATGAATAGGACAAAAAATATTTTTTGTATTAACCTCTTGTTTCCAAAATAAACATTTTAGACAGAACAAACAAGCACACAAGTACAGGTTGCTCATTAACTGTTCTGGTGCAATATGAAAAATAAATGTTTGTGTTAAAACTACGCAAACTTACATGAGAAATGTAGCTGTACATCCACAAAATATAGGATACTTTGTTTTATAAAGCGCAAAAAAAGACATTTTTGTTTTTAAAGCCCCTAAGGGCTTTAAACAATAGGTCCCCCCATTTCAACAAATTAGTTTTTTTTAGACTAATAGAGTTCTGCCTTTTAAGACAGGAAAGTATAGCAGTTAAAGTTGCTACTTGAGAAAATACTGAACCATAGAGATAAAAATAGCCCTGTGATTCAAATTATAAATTGTATTTGGAATAAAAATGAGAGAACTAGGGGTGCTAAAAAACAGATCCTCCAAAGACAGATATTTACATGGTAATGTGGCATATAATTAATTGACATATTAGTGATCTTGCTGGATTTTATTCTGCTTTACTTCCATAAATTGCAGGATCTTTACTTTATCTTTGCCAGAAGATTTAAACTTCAAAAGCCTTGCCCTCATAATTTGCAAATTAGTTTATTTATAAAGGCTATTTTAATTATTGTGATCAATTTGCGCCGTCAATCCCGGCGCATGCGCGCTTCATTTGCAGTCTGGACGCTGAAACATCCTGCGGCTCTGACTGCAGCGCTGAGAGGGATTCTTGCGGGAGAACGGGGTTGGGATGGGGGAGGCGCCTCACGGCCGCAGCTGCTGCTGCAGGACAATTGTAGGAACGATACATGCTTTCACGTAAGAGTCTCCAAAAGCCGCCAGTGACACCGTAAAAAGTCGCCAGATTTGTCGCTAGTCGCTTTTTTTTTTTAAATAGTCGCTGGAGGGGTCTGAAAAGTTGCTAAATATAGCAACAAAGTCGCTGAGTTGGCAACACTGCGCACCTGCAGTGCTGGCTCGCTCTGCCGTAATTTTTTTTTCTTACCCCTTTCAGTCAAGCAGCAGTGATGACGGCGGCGGCGGATGATGCATTAATCGCGCGACACAACTAATCGATGATGAAATTCGTTGCCAACGCTTTTAAAAGTCGATTTTTATCGATTTTATCGATTCGATGTTGCAGCCCTACATCAAACTAAACCAAACACCAATTTCCAAACTAACTAAATTCACCTGAACATACATAGAAACCAGCTCCTCCACCACATAAACCTGTTGGCATATACAGTAGCAGCCATTCAATATTTCCCCACTTTTCCTTGGCTGGTCACCTAACATCAATCTTTGTACTAAAATATGCTGCCATGATTTGTTGACATTAAGATCTAAGGAGAAGTGCCATCTCCTGGTCAGAACCGGTAATTCAGGGTGGAGTCAGAGTAAAAAAATATGCTCGTCCAGGAGAAGCAGGGGGTCACTCCAGAGGCTGGAAGTTGGCTGCCATTTGGCTGGTGTTTGACTGGGAAGTGCTTCATCAAACCGTGTGTCGACTGGTGACCACAGTACACCACATTCTCTGGTGTATCAGGATGAGCTCTCAGCAACACTCTTTGGTGTAGAAGTCAAGCCTTCCTAAGAACTCAACATTTCACTTTCACAAACCTTTAGGAAATGTCAGAGCTACACAGAGGGTCTCCATTGTCTACAAATGCTAAGGAGATTAATAAATGTAAACTCAATAATTGTTTCTTGTGACTTGAAAAAAAGAGGAAAAACTCTGTTTTAAGTGATACTCTCATAACATGGTATAACGCTGCTTCTGCTCCCATATGACCACTAAAAAGGAATGACTGACAAAGCATCAATAAGAGGGATTAATGAACAATGGAATCTGCAAAAACTAATGCAGAATAAGCTGAGGCCAGATGCTGATTCCTTCCTTCCTTCCTTCCTTCCTTCCTTCCTTCCTTCCTTCCTTCCTTCCTTCCTTCCTTCCTTCCTTCCTTCCTTCCTTCCTTCCTTCCTTCCTTCCTTCCTTCCTTCCTTCCTTCCTTCCTTCCTTCCTTCCTTCCTTCCTTCCTTCCTTCCTATTCTGATTTGAAACCACCTCTGTATCATCATTAGTTTTGCTTCAGGTAACCCAGGTTTACCAAACATGAACTGGAAAACTGAGACCTTCTCTCAAAGCAAACACTAAAACAAGCTTTGGGGGTGTTTGGTTATTCATTAGAGATCCTGCTCGGTTTGCTAAAAAGGTTACACACCTCGAAATATTCAAAGAACATTTACAGGGTTTATACAGGAATGAGCAACTCTAATTTAATGCTTTTTAATGCTCTTTTAATGCTCTTACAAATAATTTTAATGCAAGTAACCATGACTCTTATATATACACGGCAAATTCCTTCTTCATCTTTACTGTCGGCAGGCAGCAATTCCTCGATTTCCAGCCACTTTTGTTTAAATGAGCATTTTCCCAATTCTACAGCCTTTTCTCCGCCTTGAGCTTCTTTTACCAAACATACAGCTTGACGATCAGCCGGAAGCATTTCTGCGCAAATATATCGCGATATATTTGCATATTTGCAAATATATATATCATTTAAGAAATTGTTTTTATAAAAAAAATTTTAATAAAGCATTTTAAATGCCAAAATAATCACATTTAATGAATTTTAATGCCAATTCCGGCCTTAATTTAAAAAATAATGATTTAATGACTTTTAATGACCCGCGGAAACCCTGATTTAAGTAGATCAACATTTTGTAGGGAACATCCATGTTAGACCACTGAAAGTCTTGCAGCCGATGCAAAACAGGGAAAAAATGCTGATATTGGACAAAACATTGGCCAGAGGTTTCTGTTTCTCTCTACACCAGATGTTTAAAGGCATTGGTAAACACTGCCTTTATATGCAAAAGCGTCCATGTTTGGCCCTTTGAAGACTTTCTGATGCGCACCGTTACGAGATGCGCATCAGAAAGTGTCACCACCCTTCCAGGAACTGCATACATCAAGGAGAAGAACGAACGTCCCACTTATTGGAGAGTGGGCTCTGAGGACTTTACTGATTTCTGGGCGATGACTCTTTTACATAGTATTTCCTGTGGCCTTATAGAGCAGAGGAAAACTGAAATTACACAAACCACCAAGTAAAACAAGCTTCTAAAATATTTGCCAAACACAGTTTAGAAACTATTCCAATCAGCATAAGTAAAAAAGCAAGACTTTTATTACCAGGCTTGAAGTAAAGGCATTTTAGAAGAACAAAACCTTAACAACTATAAAAATAAGAGCAATAGTTTTCTTTCATGAATCTTTCTGGATAATGCTGAGGTATAGTAATAATCCTGCTCATTTTCTGACTAAAGATAAGCTGCAGTCTCAATGAAAGGCATCTGTTCAGGATGACGGCCTTACTTTTTAATCCTGTCCATTAGGCTGCAAGCCTGACGTTGTTGAACACAAGCTGAGCTCCCTTAATGACACTTTGAGCGATGAAGAGAAAGATTCTGCTGGATGCAGATCACAAACATTTAGCAGCAGCGATCATACAGTCCAGACAGCTTTTAGGAGCTTTTAGGATGGAACAGCATATGTGCATTTAAATGATACAAACTGAACTGGGTACTGGGAATGTTTTAAAAGAATAATCACATAAAGCTTTCTTAGGTCATGACTGCATTATAAATCATTCACTAAAAAAGTATTCATGCATCTATTTGAGCACATTTAGCTACTTTAACATTTTTTTTTTATGTTAGCAGGGTAGGACATAAAACAATTATGTTAAAGTACCTAAATAAGCTTACCTAGATGCTATAGATGGACTATTAGTTTTTTTCCCAGTGTAATACATACAAATCAAATGATGGTAAAAATGATTTGTGTGAAATGTGATTCTGCATAGCTGCTAATGAGGCATAATTCTTCTGTGTCATCACTGAAGACAACAGTTTTACACAGTACCATGCAAAAGTATTTACATCTCGAACATTTCTACGTTCAGAACAACTGAATCCTCTATTAATTATCTATTGCTTACAGAAATAGTAAGCAGAGGCGACAGAAGGGGAGGGTTTCTAACAGATGCAGGTAGATCTATTCCAATATTAGCCAATATGGGACCTGATATCGGATCAGGATATTCCTACTTTGTAGAACGAGAATTGATGAAACACTTTTTCCCACCGTTATTTGCAAAGTAGGAAAATCTGTGGATGTAGAACATCTCAAATGATTTTGAGGTTTTGCCTGAGATTCTAAACTGGATCTAGTTTTTGCACTTCAGGAATTCCCTGCTGTAGGAAAGCATCCCAGCAACAAGGCAGGCTGCAGGCATTTTATAGTTTTAATGTGGCAAACTACAAACTGAACTTACATCTATCATTCATTATCCACCTGGAGCCAATGATTGCCCTGGATATCATGATGGCACCTCAGAGAAACAGTCTGTGGGTTGATTCAGAAAACCTTGAAAGCAAACATTAAAATGTGTGGTTGTAATGTTAGCTTTGAAAATGCAAACACTTAGGTATTGATCAGGATGGGAGTGTTTGGTTCCATGTTTTGAAGATAAAAATTTGAAGAAAAAAAATGCATTATGGAATGAAACTGCAAAAAATTACAGAGTAACTGCTTTTTTTTCTATTTCTCAGCTTTATTGTTTGAACTGAATTTTTCTATCGATTACATTTTTTTAATTCTTATGTTTTGTTTTTTAATAGATTTTCTTTTCTCAAAACTTTTTCTTTTTATAGATTTAATCAAATTTTTTTCAGCTTTCTGTGTTTTTAAAATAAGTTTTAAAAATGACATTCCTTTTATATTGTGTTTCACTGATACAGTAACATTCTCTTTAAGCCCAAAACAAACCCCTCGTCTATACCTTTCACACTGATCACTGATAAAATCTGTAAAAAGAATTTGAAAGGTTGGTATAACAAATCATTTGAAAAAAGTATGTATCTGAGAAAACAGCACAGTTACTTTTTTTATTAAACATTTTTTTTTCAAAGTTCCACTTCAATATTGCCTTTTGTTTTTTAATTAACAAAACATGATTTTGGACATTTCTATATACAAACTGTGTTATTTTTTTATAAAATATAAAAAATTAACCCAAAGAAAAGCAAACAGTACTAGAAAATATAAATTAATTACATTTTATCTCTATGAAGAAGCAGAGCCTTGTAACCCACCATGCTGCATCTCTATTATACCATAGGTGGAAATCATAGTAAAAATGACCTGCTTCCATTTTCTGCATTTAGAGTAAATAATTTAGGAAGTAAAACATTTATAAGTCCTCATTAATACACAGATTGTTTCAGTCTCAACTGGACAAATGTAGCTGCATTTAATCAGCTGCAGCTCAGACAGGAGCAGATCTGTTCTTTGCTGCCGACTCTTCTCCCAACGAGCCTCTTTCCTGGTTTCTGCAGGAGATTAAAGGTGCGAGTCGCCCAGTATTGGCTGCAGCAGAGTGTCTAATAGTTTGAATTGTCACCAGATAGAAAGCAGTTTGGCCTTTAGTCACACTCATTCTCCGTTTCCTTTCCTCAGGGTCTCTGTTCTTTCATTTTCTCCCTGCCTAGCTCTCATCAGTGTTTCCCCAGCCTTCAATCTGAGCCTGGGTGTGACCCCATTTAACCAGCTGTAAATAAATGGCTCCTCCGCTATGGTTCTATGCCTACAAAAGGGTAAAAAGGCCTTGTTTGTGACAGATGGATTATACAGAGGCGCAGTGGGACCAAAATCTGAGATGAAATCTGCTGCATTTAGTGTTTAACCAGCAGCATGTCGCTGAGTAAATGTTTCACTAACATATCTGCAGAGTGCTGTGCTGCAGAGTGCTGTGCTGCATAGTGCTGCAGAGTGCAAAAGTTTAGCTTATTCCCCTTCACAGGTTGATGATTTTGTTGATGGGGTTGCTAGTTCTCTGCGTATTGCCTTAGACAACGCAGCTCCTTTGAAAATGAAAACCGTTAAAAATAGAAAGCTTGCTCCTTGGTTTAATGCAGAGCTGCGTACTTTGAAGCAAAATGCTAGGAAACTGGAGAGAAAATATCGCTCCACAGGCCTGCGAGAGTCCTTCCTAGTCTGGAAAAATGGTTTACTGCTGTATAAGAGGACCCTTTGTAAAGCAAGAGCAGCATACTTCTCCTCATTAATAGAGGAGAATAAGAATAATCCTAGATTTCTTTTTAATACAGTTGCCAAACTCACCCAGAGCCATAGCTCTGTTGAACCGTCCATTCCACCTGCTCTTAGCAGCAATGACTTTATGGGATTCTTTATAAATAAGATTGATCTTATTAAAAATAAGATCATAAGCACTCCTCTATCCGCGATTGTACCTGAGGTAGTCATGGAATCTGAACTGGGTTTAGACTGCTTTGATCCAGTTGAACTCTCTGAATTAGCAAAATTATTGTCTTCATCTAAGCCTTCAACTTGTATGTTAGATCCAGTTCCAACCAGGTTATTTAAGGAGGTATTCCCTTTGATCTCCTCCTCCATTTTAGATGTGATTAATCTATCTCTGTTACAGGGATATGTACCTAAAGCTTTTAAGGTTGCTGTAATTAAACCTCTGCTTAAGAAACCGTCTCTTGACCCAGATGACTTGGTCAATTATAGACCTATATCCAATCTTCCTTTCTTATCCAAAATTCTTGAGAAAGTAGTTGCCAAACAAGTTTGCGATCACTTCCACCATAATGAACTTTTTGAAGAGTTTCAGTCTGGCTTTAGAGCTCATCATAGCACTGAACAGCTCTGTGAAATGTCACAATGAATGTCTCATGGCCTCTAGATAATGGACATTGATCAGGCTTCTCCTGTTGGTCTTAGTGCTGCATTATATCAGTTGACAATAAATATTCTTTTAGAAAGACTTTAAATTTTTTTTTGGATGATTAAGGGAACACAATTAATGTTTTAAATACTTACCTATGCTATTAGATGGGAATTAGTTTTTATGTTCCCAGTGTAGATCTAACACACTCAAAGGTACTGGGAGTAAAGGGATTTGTGCTGAAATTTCGCTTACTTCTATACATGCTAATGGGGAAATTCTTAGACATCATGAACAACCATGTTTTGACTATACCCAGCAAAATATTTATAACATCTACGTTGCAAGCTAATCCCTTACATAATTACATGTCTTAAGAATAAAAACACAGAGGGGGGTTCTTAACTGATGCATGGTGATGCAGCCAAAACAAATGTGTATATCGGACCGGGATACTACTGAACAAAAGAAAACTTTAGCCACCGTATTTAAAAGTAAATTGGATGGGAATTCAACTGATTTTAGGTTTAAGCCTAAATTAAACTTGGATTAGTTTTTGATCAGGAATCCTGCATGTAGGTCCCATAACAAGGAGGTTTCAGACATTTCTTAGTTTTAATGATGGAACATTGACAAAATTCATAATATCCATGTCAGGTCATGATGGCCTCAGAGAAACAGTCATGTTTGTTCAACTTGAAAGCAGACTAAATGTGTTTTTAATTTCTTTGAAAACAAAACTTGGGTATTGAAATAGCTTTCGGTTCCAGTTTGCAGAAAATTTAATGAAAATTAAAGAAATGCAAAATCTCAGCATATACCTGCTTCTTTTCATTCTTCCTGTATTGATTTGAAACTGAATTTTTCTATCTCACATATTTTAAATTCCTTATGTTTGCTTTAATACATTCTTATTCAGAATCTGTTTTCTTATGTTCTAACAAATTTCTCAGTTCTGGTTTTTTTCAGAATTTTAAAAAAATGACAGATCCTTTTAAGTTATTCAGATACGTACATTCCTTTGGAAAACCAAACCACCATATTTATCCGTGAGCATGAAAAATCTGTAAAAATTTAAAGGTAGGCATAACAATTTTCCTTTTTTGATAAAGTATGTTTGAGAAAGCTCAGTTATTTTTTTATTAACTTTTTTTAGTTCATTCATATTGCCTTTGATTTTTACAAACATATTGGGACATCCAATATCAAACATGTGTTATTTCTTCTTTAATATATTAACCCAAAGAGAAAATACTGTAGTTAAATTAATTACATCTTCTCTATTGAAGAGTAGCCTTGACCACGTCTGTCTGTTCTCTATTTACCATGCTGGAAAGAAAATGAGCTGTCTCCTTTTCTCATTGTTTATAGATATTGGAAGTAAAACATTTTTAATGTCCTCTTAGAACACGGGGATTGTTTCGTTCACTGGCATGTAGCTGCTTTGATAGCTCGCTCAGACAGGGCAGTGTCCACTTCTATTCTACAGATATATAAACTGATTCATGTTTAGTTATGAACCGCTATAAATCTGTGACAAAATGAATGTTTACCTGTTTTTTCTTGTTCTTGGACATGTTAAATTGGTTTCCCTGTTAAATAAAATGCTAACAAAATCTAATAACTTAGTAATTAATCGAGAAATTCATTTCACATTGTTTAATACCAACATAATCTCCTTAGAAAACATAAAATCATTTTTGAATTAACCATTTAATAATGCATCAATAATTCCTGATCCCCTTAGTAATTTATGTACATCCAGGAGGGGGGGGTTTATCTTTAGGCAATACTAGGTAATAGCCTAGGGCCCCAAGTTTGGTCCTGTTCGGTGTATAAAGTGCTTCATAAATAAAGTTGGTATGGTATGGTATGGTCCCAATAAAACTCTGTTTATACTCTGTTATGTATGGTTAATACAACTATTCCATATTTGTGCACATTTATTATGTTTTTGATAAAAATCCTTTTACCAAAATGCCATCAAAACGCTTGTAATATTAAGTTGCTGCACATGTTCAGAAAGCTCCGAACAGACAGCAGCAAACCATTTCACAACAAACGATGAGAAGAGCAGTGTTACCACCATTTCAAAAAACCGCCTAGCGCCAAACCTAGTGACTTTTTTCTGCTAGTGGCGACTTTTGTGACAACATATAAAAGCAGCAAACTCTGCTCTCCAGAGCGAGTAGATTGGTAACCCCGCCTCCTGCTCTCCTCCATCTTGTCTGCTGTCATGATTCATGCAGCTATTATTTCATCCAAATGAAAAATGGAGAACAGATAAGCAGATCATGACTCGTCTACAGTGAAAAGAAGGACTGGGTTATTTACTTTTGCCCTCACCTTTTTGGAAACACAGGAAGGAGCAATCAGCTCAGTGAAAAAATCTTTCATTCCTTTTGAGACAGCATGAAAAATCAGCTGAGTACAAAACAGAGAGGAAAACAATAAGAAAGGGACAAGAAGAGAGGGACAAAACAGAACAAATAATCTGTATAATGGGTCTGTTTTAGGTCTTGTCTTCTCAATGCATTGTTTATAGCTAGGGCCCCAAATTTCCTAAATTCGCCCCTGTGTACATCTATGGATAATTTTGCTTTACCATTCTTTTTTTATATATATTTATTATGACTGAAATTCAAATCAACTATTCTTCTAACTGGAAATGTATGGAAAAATGTCCATGCATTGGCTTCTTGACATTTGGACAGAAGTCGTGTCTTTTTTGGGTCTGGACAAACATTCAATGAAGCACTGATCGGTGCAAATGGATGTAGACGTGGGCCGCATGCGCTGCAGCGCAGCTCCACTCTGATCGTAGCAGTTATTGGCAATCAGAGCAGTTCCACCGGGTGCGTAAAGGCTCCCACTAAAGCAGAGCGGATCGTTTAGGCAGGAAGTGCGTTGATAAAAAGGAAAGTGGATCCACTCAAGCTTACATGTGATCACATGTGCAGACATCAGGTCACATTTTCTAGATTTTTATATAATAAAAACTTCTGTTCATACAGGTAATCAACTGTCATATAAAATACAAGCATCATATTGAAAAATAAATATTTGTAGTCACACATGACAGATCCAAAGAAAAAAGGTAATGAGATAAAGAGCTGGCACACAAGATGCTGGTTGCACTGGAAACTAAACATTTTACTGTTTTCATCTATTAAAAGCCATCACTAGTATACATCACTATACCGCAGTGATTCAACTTAACATAAGGAGGTCTGGTGAGATGCTGTTTGGTTTCTCCAATACTAAGATCAGAGCATTCCTCCCTGCATTGAACTGCTTACACCCCTCCACTCATCTTTGGTCTGGGGGTTTTATCTTTAGGATGTCTAAGGGTCTTGTTTGGTTTGAAATGTTCTGGGATTTTGTGTTCGGAGAAAATCCTCTTGAGTTTTTCAGAGACTCCAGCAACATTTGGGATGGTGATGTTTTTAGTTTTAATCTTCTAGACGTCATGTTCTACTGCGAGTCTTTTGGATTTCCTGGCTGATTTGACAAATGGCCCGTTTGGGTATCCACAGGTTTGAAGAGCATCTTTGATGTGTTTTTGTTCGTTGTGCTTCCCTTCTGTTTTATTAGGGACATGCTCTGCCCGGTGTTTCAAGGTTCTGATGACTGAAAGTTTGTGTTCTGGTTAGTGGTGTGGGTCACAAAGACGATAATGATCTGTGTAATTCGGTTTCCTATAGACTTTGATGTTGAGGTTTCTATCTCGTTCCATGCTCACCAAACAGTCCAGAAAAGGTAGCTTGTTATCGTTGGCATCCTCTCAGGTGAATTTGATGCTGTTGTCAACCGAGTTGATGTGTCTTTTGAAAGCTTCCACTACTTTTAGCTGGATTGTAATGAATGTGTCATCCACATATCTAAACCAATGGCTTGGTGGTGTTCCTCTGAAGGTGTCCAAAGCTCTCTTTTCCATTCCTTCATGTAAAGATTGGCTACAGTTGGTGACACGGGAGATCGCATTGCACAACCATGCATCTGTCTGTGAAAATTATCCCTGAACTTAAAAAAGGTTGTGGAAAGACAAAGGTCCAGTAGGGTGCAGTTTCGGGCCAGATTTTAGTGAAATTATTCCTATTGTAAACAATAGGAATAATCACTGTCACTGTCTGTTGAAGACGTTTTCTATGGGCCCAAAATTGTTGCTTTATTATTTGCGTGTAATCACATTATGGTGAAAGTCTCTGCTGCGTAGTGGCTCCTTCGAGCAGAAACTTTCACCATAGTGGCAGCATAGTGGCCGGTGCCAGCAAAGACTCACCCTGGTGGCTGTGCAGTGGCCGGTGAATTGAACTCGGCCCTGCTGCAGTAATGTTACGTAGAGTACAATACCGCCAACTGGTGGTAAGTGGGTGTAGGTGCAGCAAGTTGTGCTGAACTCCCGCCGCAGGAAGAGGCAGCCTGTGAGCCTGCACTGAGGGCAGCAAATTCAGGTATTACATACAAATCCTCTATGCATTTGCAGATCTCACATGGCAGAAGTGTAGCAAAAATCACATGTGTAAAGAGAGTCAACCAAGAAACCGCTCGACTTGTAACCAATGATTTGTCTGTATTTCTGGGTCTTGAACCGAAAATACTTCAGACATAAGTGTCTCTGTGTGTGCTTAAAAGATTGATCGACATATTAGCAAATCTTACTACAGATTTGTAAATCTGAATACAGATTTGTGGATTTTTTTTACACATTTACAAATCTTAGTACATAATTGGGAGGGTAAAATATTAGTAAGCTGTTTAGCAATATTGTATGTTACATACATGACATATATATGTTATGGGATATGGCAAAAACACACCTGATAATGGAATATGTTTCAGAATTTCCAGCTAAAGTTACGGGGAAACTACAATGTTTGCTCACAGGTCTTTAAACAACGTCTATTGACAGTTTCTAATAGTAATCATGTTATGCTTCTTTTTCAGTGTAACCAGAGACAAAGGCTGCTGACTAGAGCTTTAGCTTAACTCCAATTATGTGCAAAGTGAACATCATTACCAGCTTGCTGCTTACATTTTAAACTGCCAGACAGGGGAAATATAAGAGTATCTGGACTTTCATCAACCAGAGGTGAGGTTTAAGTTCTAATAGAAATACCATGAGAGCTAAAAACCCTGGAAATAAAAGCCACCGGCTTGTCTGTCTCCTCCCACCATCTGTGACTTTTATCAGCTTTAATCACTTCCTCTTGGTACGGGCTTTGTGTTTCAATTATGAGTGTCAGAGTAAGAGTGGACAACAGATGAGAGGAGAAAAAACATCGCCACAGAAGTAATCCACTTTTTTTCCTAAAAACTTAGCAATTCTGGCATCTTTTTCCAGTCAGACTGCTTTCCTGTAGCCCAACTGGCCGAGCTCAGCTCCCAGTAATTGCCGACCCTACCATCTGTGCTGCATGGAAAATGCTGATAATATTAGCAGAGCGCTGCGTTCATCTTGAGCCACAGTCAGACTACTCTTTCAAATACAAATGCCAGACTGAAATATAAGAGTCAGAAGCTTTGTTCACCTAGGAGTAAATCAAAAAAGCATCATAAAAGTGATTAGATGTGCTGCGCCATATTTCCACCACAGGACTAAGCAACCTTTTCCACTAATATAAAAAGTCACACCGAGGGAGAGGTTGTCTAAAACAGCTGTGACGGATAATCCTGCTGCCCAACATGCTGTGATTAGAGAGGCAGATGTGAAAAGATCAACTCAACACACAGAAACTTGTCTCTGCTTTTAATCAAACTACCCTGAAACTAAATAAAATAAAGAAACAGCAAAAATAGAATTGAGTGAGGAGGCGAGTTCATTACCCTTTATATTACCCTTTATAGCACAGCAGCTGAGTCAATATGAGATACACAGAGCTAAACTTCCAAAGATCTTTGGGACGTCAAAAAAATCATGGCTGTTAAAAGTTGCACTTGAGAAATGTTGTATATTGCATATATAGGCTACATGTATATACATGAGTCACGACGAAAGTATAATAAACATCTTGTGTTATGCTATGCAATACTATATTGGCAGCCATGCTGAACATTTCCAGGAGCTCTGGGTCAATATGGAGGTGATTTCGCTCCATTATAGTTGATAACAAGAAAATGTTTTGTGAATGGAAAACAAAATAAAATACTTTCATTAAATTTAAATATTAAAACGACAATTCATTAATGAAACTTTGAAAAATGTTTTAATTTAAAAACATTCTATAAAAAACTGTCATTTTCTCATATATGCTCTTTTTCAAATTTCTATTTTTCCATGCATTTTTTTTACAGATTTTATGTTTTCACTTTTTACAAAGTTTGGTTTTTCACTTTTTTTTTGTTTTTTTACAAATCCCATTCTCTTCACTTCTGCCTGTTTGCTCCTCTGGAGTGAGAAGCAAACACGCAGTTACATCAGACTGCTGGATGTTGGGAACGCATTTTATTGATTAAAGTGACACACATTTTTTTCATCCTTCATCCAAAAAATGAAGATAAAGGAAAAGTCCGACCAGCAAGGAATAATCATTCCTTGCTGGCCATCATTCATTCGCTGTGATTTAATGAATTTATCTAGCCTGACGTAGTCCTACTCAATTCTAGTCAGAATATGAGTCTGATACTGCTCCATAGAGCTGTGATTATGGGGCGTGTTTCAAACGAACCAGGAAAAAAAATGCCTCTGCACTCAATTGGACAGACCTACAACCAATAAGAGCAACGGAGTGTGTGACGTATGTTAAGCCAGGCACAGTTGTTGTCAACAAAAATCAAAGCGTGCAGTTGCACGCCTATAATAAGAAGATGAGCCTTGATCGCGTTTCTCTGTTCCTCTTTTAAAATTAATTTGCTGTCAATATCTTCTAGAACAGACCTAATAGCAGAATCTACACACCTCAACTCTCCATTGTTGTCGTCGCCCATGCGCGCTTTGGTCACGTGGTTGGTCATGTTACTGTTGATCATCTGTCCATCATCGTATAAAGCCCGCCCTGACAATTTGATTGGCCCGCCAGATATTGTGCGAGCATACTCGCGCTACTACTGAGCAATGCCGGACCGAACTTCCGACCTCAAACGTTGTGGGCGGGACTAAGTTCGGAATGGCACCCAGGCTAGAATTTATCCTTAATCAGTACAAAAATAAAAACAATCATTTTTGTCGAGATCACTGAGTAACACCTCACTCCTACTATCTTCCAGCAGTGACGTCACGGTACGGTAAGCCTAGCGCCATTCTCCCCGCTTTACAAGCAAAAGGGGGTGGACTCAGGTCTCAGCTTTCAAAAACCTACAGTTCAGCGATTGAGTTGATTGCTTCCTGCTATGCTCACAACCCCAATCAACAACAATTATTGAAGATTTCCAGAGGACTTCACCATTGAAATTTACCAGAGCTATAGTGAAACTGACAATGCCCACGTGCATGGCAGCTGGAAGGTGGAATACACCGGGTAAAAGTGAAACAAAATTAGTTATTTCACCTTTCTGATTCCTGATCCTCCACCGACGGATTTGTCGTTGGATTGCCAACTTGAAGAGGAAGGATTTTATATCAAACTTCTGGCCAGAGAAAAAAACACACATGTAGCCAACATTTGGAAGAAGAATGTTTTCAAGATGACTTGGATAATAGCGCGTTGTGACAAAAACCAGATACAGCACTGGGACTTGATCAACAGCCGATACCGCACCGTGACGTCACAAACCAGTAGGTGGCAGTAGTGTTCTTTGACAAACATGGATGCCTCCAGTAAAGCACATTCAAATGAAAATTCCTCTTACTTAAAAACACTTATCATTTATTGAACAGTATGGAATAATTTGTTATTTAAAGTACTTTCAGAAGTTTGAATACCAAATATGACCGGGCTTTTCCTTTAATAAATGAGACGCATATCCCTAAACTTCTAGACTTATGCCAAAGTCTTAGGATCCATAATTAACCCGGCGGAGGGGGGGACATTGATTGTTACATTGATTGACTCTATTGATCTCACAATGGAGAAATTCACTTTAAGATCATTAAAATCAATCAATGTACTTACTTTCTTGTAATACGGGCTCATTTTGGAGCACTAAACCTTAAAGGAATAGTACACCCAAAACATGATTAGCCTTCATTTTCTACTCACCCCCATGCTGAACAACACTCTGGAGTACTTTTTTGATATCTCAAATGCATCTGGAGATCTGGGAGGCTTCTTGCTGTCTGCTGACATTCAAATAATGGAGGTCTATGGCGCCCGAGACAGAAAGGTCCATAAAAGTCCACAAAAAACGTGTCAATATTCCTCCATACTGCTCGTCCAATGTATTCCAAGTGTCCTGAGTGGGTAGCATCCAGAATTTACTCGAAACGAAGTCATTTAGAATGTTTTTAGAGCATAAACAGTAGTGTATAGGATTTCCTGAAAGCGCGTCCCTGCGCGTTCAGGACGCTACGGAAGCCGGCAGACCAAACCAGATGAAAGTGCGCATTCAGCGTCTGCTCTGCCGATAATGCAAGCGTAGAAGAAGAAATGTGCTGTTTACCTGTGCAAAGAAAGAAACAACGAAAGGAAAACGTCTGAGGACTTCAGTGTTGAGGAAGAGCATGAGTTCTTTGCCGAGCTGATTGAGCACTTTCATCTGGTTTGGTCTGCCGCGGTTTCCGTAGACTCGTGAACGCTCTTTCAGGCAATCCTATACACTACTGTTTATGCTCTAAAAACATTCTAAATGACTTTGTTTCGAGTAAATTCTGGATGCTACCCACTCAGGACACTTGGAATACATTGGACGAGCAGTATGGAGGAATATTGACACGTTTTTTGTGGACTTTTATGGACCTTTCTGCCTCGGGCGCCATAGACCTCCATTATTTGAATGTCAGCAGACAGCCAGAAGGCTCCCAGATCTCCAGATGCATTTGAGATATCAAAAAAGTACTCCAGAGTGTTGTTCAGCATGGGGGTGAGTAGAAAATGAAGGCTAATCATGTTTTGGGTGTACTATTCCTTTAAGAGGGGAAAATTGAAGATTTTAATTATGTTTTTAATTATGAAAATACTTTATTGGACTAAATGTTTTTGTTTCATCTATATGTTTAAAGGGACAATGTTTAACAAACGTTGCTTTTTATTAGCAAAAAATCAAGCACTGCTTTTATAAATACATATTGTTTGAAAGTCTAATGACTTCAAAAATGAAAACGTTCTCTCAGAATTAGTACCCAGCATTTCATCGCCATTTTAGATCACAGCAGCAGAATGGGGGCAAACTTCTCCCCCTTACAAATTTTACTAGTAACTAAATACATCTGGTCATCAGAGGAGGAATTTAATACAAACAACACCAACCATAGGAAGGACCATCCATACTCTTTGTCCAGTGAGAGGCAAGAGACAAACCAGAAAGAAGTGATAACTAAGAGAAAACAAAGAATGAAACTCCCTGTTTTTACTCCTCAACACAACCCCTGGAGCAAAGGTTGAACAGGTCAGTCAAAGCACATTAGATCTAGTATAGAAAAATGAGGCCACAACAAAACTCTTTACAAACAAAACAAAGGCCATAAACAGTAGAGGAGAACATGATGCTATGAATGCTACGGTTTTCTAGAAAAATCCTTACCTCCACCAGTTTGACAATGTTGACATGGTCCAGCTTTTTCAGAATGGCAATCTCTTGGTAAACTCTTTCCAAGGGTCCTAAGACTTTAGGTTGCTCTCCTTGGGCTGCCCTGGGTCCTCTGGGGGGAGGGCGACCTGCAGAACACCACCAAATCCAGATTATACCATAATGTATCTAATCTGATTGATTTATAACTAAATACATGAGGGTTGGATATTTTGTTTAGTTTCTAGCACCTAATCAGAGGAAAGTGAAGGACTGTATATACAATAGACTGGAGCTTAATAGCATTAATGATATGGCTCTGATAATAAAAGAGCCTCGCCAATAATAGGCAGATTAATCAGTGAAGTTCTAATTAATAATGATATAACCAATAGAATCCCCTCTGGAACTTATTTTAGCTATCTGTAACAGACTTTCTAAAGTTGAACAATGAAGCTGGATATCTATGGAAGTAAATCTGTGTCGCTGGGATTTTAATTAAAAATGCCACTGAAAGTTAAATGTTGTATGTTTGTACTTACTGTTTCAGTGTTAAAATATATTCAGAACACATTTTTGACCTAAAAAAAATAATTGTCATTATTTCTACACAGCTGAAATTTCATTTGTTATTTTCTCTTCAAGCTAAAAATTCACATTACTATTTCAAAGTGATTACTTATTTTTCAGTTAAATTTTTCAGTAAAAAAAAAAATCTGCATATAAGAAAAATTCAACCTTTCAAAACTCAAACTCAATATTTTCAGCCTCCTGAGATTCAACTGGCTCTATTTCACTGTCTTAAATTCGGCATCTAAATTCAATGTAAAAAGGGAAGGGTTACTTCAGGTCACAGACATTAGCAATGGATTGTGGTCTCCAACACCCAGTCAATCCCGTTACGTTTTCTTAGTGACGTGACATGAAGCTTGTGGCACGTGATGTGACGCTTGTGGTGCCTTCATACGGAAGGAAAAATGTGTTCTGAATATATTTTAACACTGACACAGTAAGTACAAAAAAACAACATAAAAATTTCAGTGGCATTTTTAATTCAAATCCCAGCGACACAAATTTACTTCCATAGATATCCAATTAACTAAATGCGATTTCACCTAAGCCTTACGGGTCCTGTTATTGACATATAAAAAAATACAGTCATAAAAAAAACTATGCCTTTATAACCTTTATAACCAAACCTTATAAAGTTGAGTAACACTGATGAATACGGATAGGAATCGAAAACCTGTTCCTGTTCAGAACCAGTTCTGTGTGTTCCAATTCCATGGCACCGTTTGGCAGCTCACTTAACGATTCTCTTAACGATTCCAGGCAGCACCAAAGCAAGACTTACGTCATGGTTCTTTAAGCAAGAACGACGTGACCAGGAGTAAGTCTAGATAAGCAAAACAAAAAAAATGGCGTCCCATCGGCTAAACCTATCGAAAGTTTGGATGTAAAGTGGCAATTACATCCGCAGGAGGAAATACATCCAACGTGCAGAAACACCTGGACACACAACATGGCATACATTTTAACGAATGCTGTGTTTTTGATGCTTCCGGACAGAAGCTAAAGTTACGACCATGGAAGGCAACTCTGGTGGTAAGTACCTAGTTTTATATCACTGGCTGTGCTTAATGTGGTTCCTAGTAAACCATATGCCATTTCTGGAAATAAACCCATTTCCTACCTCTCTGTGGGGTTATTAAACATGCTACAAAGTTGATCCGCAGTTCAGAGAGCGAGAGAAAGGTGATGCTCGTTTATATAAATCAGGGGGAGATGAGTTTATTTCCCGACATTGTACAGTAATGCTTTTTCATTAAACGGATGCCTTCTCCATTAGATTTAGATGACTGTGACGAGATGGGTAGCCTGGTTGGCTCAGAGGCTGGCAGCTCCTGTTTACTGCCTTCTGTTTTCGCTGAGGCAGGCAGAAATAGAATCTCCCAGGCGAAGGTAGACGAATGTCACCGTGCATTTACCAAGTTCATTGTTTCACAGAATCTATAAGAGAATCAATAAGGAATTGAATCGTTTCACAGAATCAATAAGGGAATAGGAATCATGAAAATCTTATCAATTCCCAGCCCTAATGATGCATTTCGGGAACAATATTTGTCATTTTGTAATTTTTTTTGTTTGTCCTTTTTGTCTCTTTTGCATGTTTTGCAGCTAGAATTCCCCGTAAAGGTTTGGACTTTACGGGGAAACCAGTTGGGTATTTGTTTGCACATGACAGATCAGCTGCGTAGGATGAAGCATCGTCGTACAGTGGGGGAAATAAGTATTTGACTCCTTGCTGATTTTGCAGGTTTGCCCACTTACAAAGAATGCAACGATCTATTAATTTAATCATTTGTACATTGTAACATTGAGCGACAGAATCCCAAATAAAATTCCAGAAATTCACATCATATGAATTTATAAAAATTGATAACCATCTGATGAGGAAAAACAAGTATATGACCCCCTACCAAACAGCAAGTATTCTGGCTCCTACAAGCCAGTTAGTCTTTCTTTAAGACACAGCCCCAATCCCAACCAATTATCTACATCAAATACACCTGCCTCACCTCGTTACCTGTATAAAAGACACCTGTCAACACCCAAACAACCAGCATCCAACATCATCACCATGGGCAAGATCAGGACATCGGGGACAAGATTGTTGATCTGCACAAGGCTGGGATGGGCTACAAGAGAATTTTAAAGCAACTTGGAGAGACAAGTTCAACTGTCGGTGCAGTTATCAGGAAATGGAAGAAGCACCACACCACCGCCAACCTCCCTTGGTCTGGGCCTCCACACAAGATCTCGCCTCGTGGGGTGTCCCTGATCATGCGAATGCTGAGGAATCATCCCAAAACCACAAGGGGGGAACTGATGAATCAACTGAAGGCAGCTGGGACCACAGTTACAAAAGAAACGGTTGGTAACACAGTACGCCGTCATGGATTGAAATCCTGCAGCGCACGCAAGGCCCCCCTGCTTAAGAGGAAACATGTACAGGCCCCCATGAAGTTCGCCATTCACCACCTGGACGACGCAGGAGAGGCCTGGAAGAAGGTGATGTGGTCAGATGAGGCCCAAATACAACTTTTTGGCCTCAACTCAACTCATCGTGTTTGGAGGGCAAAGAACACCGAGTACAACCCAAAGAACAACATCCCCACCGTCAAGCGTGGTGGTGGCAACATCATGCTTTGGGGGTGCTTTTCAGCCAAGGGGACGGGACAACTCCGTCGTATTGAGGGGAGGATGGACGGGGCCATTTATCGTGGAATTCTGGACCAACATCTCCTTCCCTCAATGAGAGAGCTGAAGATGGGTCGAGGATGGGTGTTTCAGCATGACAACAACCCTAAGCACACCGCCAAAGCAACAAAAGAGTGGCTGAAGAAGAAGCACATCAAGGTTCTGGAGTGGCCTAGCCAGTCTCCAGACATGAATCCAATTGAAAATCTTTGGAGGGAGCTTAAAAGTTGAGTTCCGTAAAAAAAAAAAAAAAAAAAAGGATTAGGACCTGGATGACTGAGAACCTTCATCAGCATAAAAGTTGAGTTGCCAGGTGACAACCTCGGAACCTGAATGATTTGGAGACTGTCTGCAGGGAGGAGTGGGCCAACATCCCTGCCGAAATGTGCACAAACCTTGTCACCAACTATAAAAACCGTTTGATATCTGTGCTGGCCAATAATGGCTTTTCTACAAAATATTAACATGCTGTTTGTCCAGGGGGTCAAATACTTGTTTTTCCTCATCAGATGGTTATCAATTTTAATAAATTCATATGATGTGATTTTCTGGAATTTTCTTTGGGATTCTGTCTCTCACTGTTAGAATGTACATATGATTAAAATTATAGATCGTTGCATTCTTTGTAAGTGGGGAAACCTGCAAAATCCGCAAGGGGTAAAATATTTATTTCCCCCACTATACTTGTTTTTCCCTCAAACTGTTGTCATAATTAGAGCTTTTATCCTCAGCCAACGTATAACCAAGATTCAGTAACAATTTATGGATTTCCATACCTGATTACTGCTGCCAGATTCTTGCAGGTTTTCCTATAAAATATACTTCAATTTATAGAAATTTAGCAGCCAGGATGATTGCATTCAGGACTGCAGTCTCTTCATATGGGTCATGCATTCTACATTTTGCCTTTTCTTTCTTTAATTCTGCATTTACATCTCAGGCCATTTCTTCATTTTTTTGTCTTAAAAGCTTCTGGTTTGTGTTTGTTCGACACTTTAGACCCAGTAGAGCAGAAACAATGATTTGGATGATTTATATTGTTGTAGAAGTTTCATAATCCATTTATGGCTCTTTTGTTCACCATCAGTCACCCAGCTGGATCAGCTCATTAAGGTCTAAAAAACTTTCTCTTAAACTTCAGACCCAGGCAGAATTGCGCAGGCTGCTTATAAATCTAAGCTAATGGATAGTTTTATAATTCTACCTTCACATTAACAGCTGCTGTAGTGCCTTGGAAAAGGAAGAACTTAAGCTTAAGTTATAACATGAAAGCCACAGTTAAGTGGATTTCAATTGGATGTAATGTGGCACAGTGGAAGAAATGATAGAAAGACATCTTTAACAATAGGCACCCGGCACCCATCCCCCCCACCCCCCCAACCCCATTCTGATTCTCCAGTATAGACAATAGGTTTTTAAGCTCATTTTCTGTCCAGATGGGATTTCAATTTTCCAGCATGGGGAGGGTGGATTGGTGCAGTTTGCAGCATCTTTCTGTAGGAATAACTTCCCGAAGCTGAAAAAGGGAGGCTGTTTAGACAAACTGGATGGAAAGAAAAGGGGTAACTGTGGCAGAAAAATCTGTTTCAGCCTTAAAATCCTAAACAGGTACTCAGAGCTAAATTAATACATATAAAATCAAAACTTTATCTAGTTCGCAAAGAATAAGGAAATAATATAGACAAGCAACTGAGTTAGCAAATCACCAGACAGCCATGACTCCTCATCCAGTTCTCCTCCATATTTCCTTGTAAACAGCAACAAAAACATGGTAATCTGGTGCCATGCCAATGGGTGGATCAACTGACAATGAAGCAAGGATGGCATCTGATTGGATGTGGCAGCAAAGAGTAAGATAGACGGCTGCAGTGATCATCTGGTAACCAACTACAACTAGCAGAATTAGCATTAGCCATCACTTCTAAAACAGCTAGTTGTTATCAAATTAATGTTGTGAAGAGTTTTTCCATTCAGACTGAAGAGGAAATTGTCTCTGAAGCTAATCTGAAGCAGTTGGAAAGCTCCATCTTTTGACAGGCATGCATGGTTTGCTCCAGCTCAGCG
This sequence comes from Cyprinodon tularosa, assembly GCF_016077235.1. Classification (NCBI taxonomy): domain Eukaryota; kingdom Metazoa; phylum Chordata; class Actinopteri; order Cyprinodontiformes; family Cyprinodontidae; genus Cyprinodon; species Cyprinodon tularosa. The sequence goes on along the minus strand of NW_024039502.1, from coordinate 145,085 downwards.
TATTATAAGCCTGGTGGGCCGTCAAGCGTTACTTTTTTCATTGGGGTCATTTCCCCTAAAAGTTGAGTTATCTTTTCTATCAAGAGGATCTTTCATAACAAAAGGACTATATTTTTACAGCCTGCATAATGTAAATAAGAATTGTGCTTTTCTCACACTTTCATAAATGTACACATCTTTATAAAATATAACCATATATAGAGATGTGAAACAATCATTTAAAGACATTTAAAGAAAGCTATGTCACTCCAAAATGCTGTCAGACCTCACCACTTGTATCAGTGAAGTGGCCGGAAGTGTAAGTTACAATCTAGTAAACAGCAGACAATAATGTGAGCTAAGTTGCCTTTTGTATCTCTGCTTCTGTCTCCTTGAACCCCAGTCAGCCTCGGCAGATGGCCGCTCACACTGATCCTGGTTCTGATGGATGTTTCTTCCTGTTAAAAGCAAGTTTTTCTTCTCCACTGTCACTACAAGCATGTACAAGCACACTCACACCTAAAGGGAATTTAAAGAAGCTAATCAACCTAACAGTCATGTTTTAGGACTGTGGGAGGAAGCCGGAGTACCTGGAGGGGACCAACGCATGCTCAGGGAGAACATGCAAACTCCATGCAGAAAGAACCTGGGCCGGGAATCACACCCAGAAGCTTCTTGCTGCAAGGCAGCATACTACCCACTGCCACATAGCAGCCTGTTTCAGATCTATTTTATTTTACTTTTTTGCCAAAAGGTTTACAGCTACCTTAGCATTTCTAAATGGACACAATCTCATATTGCATAAAGAAATGTAAAGAGACTCACGTGGGAAACCACACTGCTTCATCAACCTCTTCTTGGACAAAACCTTCATGGCCTAGGGCAGAAAAAAACAGAGATCAGACAGCATCAGCACACACCAGGAAAGCATTTTAAATGACATCTCTGAAAAGACAGCAATGATTTGTTAAAAGTTATGCAGAAAAAAGTAGGTTTTAATGAGATTAAATTCAATTTAAAATGTGGAAGTCCTCTGATGTTTGTTTGTGCTGAAGTTCAGCTAAAATCGAAGTGCAAAGCATATACATTTCAGAGATATTTCTGTTATTTTGCTTTGCATGAGTCCAAAGGAGTCATGAGCCACTAAAAATTTTATGCCAAACAAGACTAACAAACAGCCTTTAGTGAGAGTTTTTCATAAAGGCACGAAAACTCTGAAAATAACAGATAAGTATTGTCATATAAAAGAAAAGGCTTCAAGTATAAGGATTTGCTCGACCATTGGCTATGCGGCCGTATTGACTGTGATTTTGTGGTTTGTTAACCCATCAGAAAGGAGGAACTTGTTGCATTAGGATAAAACAAGCTGTGCTGCTGAAGTGTGGCTCAGTGGTCTCTGTGGTTGTCATGACTATGACTGTGCAGAAAGGAGCTTTGGCTGGAAGGCGGATCCTCGCCTCTACATAGTTTCCATGGTGTGCCGCCTGCGTTCCTCAGAAAATGGACTTTTATAAATAAACAGTGTCCGTTTCGAATCTGAATCAATGTCTGCAGCCAGATGGGAAGGAAAAATGTGAAAAACCCAGCGTTTTTCAAGAGCCCATCAATCATTTAGGCCAATAAAACATGATGAAACATGATCTATCTGTAGCTGAACTGCAAACGAGGAGTAAGGAGGAAACGTCAAGGATGTTTTGCTTCAATCAAAACCAACAAGCAGCAGAATATGCATGAAGGGTCCAGCATGATTATCATTGTCATTGCCTCATTAAGCATAAGATGTCCTCATCAATCACGTCGACTAGATTAGGCTAGAGTAATAGAAGAAGAAAGGTACGAACCTTTGTTGAGCTAGACTGAACTAGCATTGGCTAAATGAGCTGTGGTAATTAATAAAGGCGGTTATTACAGAAGCCTCACTCTAGCATGACATTATTAATTCTGTGAAAATGAAAGTAATCAGCCATTTACACGGTGGGATTTCTGTGGAAAGGTAACTGCATTTACACTGTAGCACCAGTCTTAGCTAGTGGATAAAAGCAGCTGAAAATTAAATTTTTCAACAAACTTTAGCTTTCAGAACTAGTTCAATGAGGCCTAATGGATGTGATGAATGCAAGAAAATTTCTGTTTTTGCTTCATCTGGTCATGGACCTCCGCAGATGTTCAGATTTCTTATGACCTGTTATTTTGCTGAAACATAAGTTAGTATCAAAGCCTGAAACTGACTAAATCAGAAATTTACAAACATCTAAAAAATAAACATGCTGAAACATGCATTTAATTTATTCTTTAATGTTTTGCAGCTAATGAAAGGCATTATTTTATTCTACAGATGAGATTTCCTGAAGAGATGCTGGTTCATTAATGACAGCATATGTGGATCCTGGGTTCGTACCTCTAATCCTCGTTAGTTCTGCTAGATCGAGGGAACATCATAGCGTAAATATTTTGCCTGTGATAAGAACATTATTCAGGAATAACTAAAAAAGCTTCAAAAATGAAGCTGAAGTCATAAGGAGAAAAAAAAACAACAGGAAAGTTCATGCCACAGCAATCAGCAGTCTGGGGCCTCCAATTTAACCGATCTGATGTCTGATAAGGATAAGTAAAGTAATCATGTTTCAAGGATAAATCAATTTATGAAGCAAACAACAGACGAACAGCTCTGCTGGCTAATTCTTTCTTGAATGTTAATAAAGTTAATAAATCTAAAATAACAGCAGCTTCAAACCTGGACCTGGATTATTCAAAGATAATGAAGATGATTAACTACTTCAGGAACTCAAGAGGCATTTTTTCCACGAGTTGCTGTAGGTGTTGATGCTGCAGGCAGAAGCATCTTCTGTAGCGGTCTGTCTAGCACCGGATCTAAAGAATAACCCCCAGATTCCACATACTCCGTCAGCGCTCCGCTCCGCTCCGCCCCGCTGACGTACGTCGTGCGGAGCGCTTGTCTTTCATGGAAATCAATAAGAGCTGTTCCACATCCACCGCTACTCCTCCGCACGTCTCCGTCCACGTACGTCTTCTCTATGGAGAGATATTTGTGCCATCGGTTTGAGCGCGCAGGAACCAATCCGAGCGCGCAGTGAGACAACACGCGCACGCGCAAAGCCGGTCTGGCGCGCGCTCAACTCTGTAAAACCCTCTCAACACACACTGTTCTCGCGCTCAGTTTCATCTCTGCGCGTGCTCGAATCCGTCTCTGCTCGCGCTCGACCTGCTCTCTCTCCGCGCTCAACACCAGCTGTGCGCTCGGCTGTTTCTCCGCTCGCTCGACTCTCTGCGCTCGCAACTTCAGCAATGTATGTAAATGAACCATACCATCAGCCAATCACACCCAGCTTCTTTTCATCCAATGAAAGCATTCCTTCCTTCTTCTTCTTCTTTTTTATCATGGCGGATCGCAAGCAACTTTAAGGTGCATACCGCCACCTACTGTTCATGATTGTGTAGCAACATTGTTTTACATCTATTAAATTCTATTTTTTAATTTTGTATTCTGAAGATAACTAATTAATGCTTTCCTTAATCTATAAATATCCTTTATATTTCCTTTATTTCCCAATAATCCTTTAAGACTCCATTCTTGGCCTGTCCTTTCAACTACTCTTCTCAATTTTTCCCTTTCAGGTTCATATGTTTTACAGTTCATTAATACGTAAGCATTCGTTCCAAATACTACACCGGGTTAAATGAAAAAATAAAAATAAAAACACAATCAGGAAAATCAAACAACTCTTACAGTTATTTTGTCAACATTCCTAAGATAGTACTATAAAATATCTTGAATTATCTCAAATAAACTTCAGTAAAACAGTTATTAGATCATTGCCTCATCCATCTCTTTTACCTGCTATTGACATGGATTTAAATTTGCTGTTTTAAAAGAAAAATAAGGAGGATATTTCAGGGTCAAGTATGGTTCAACAGTATATAGATAATGTTTTGGATCATATTGGCCTTACTCTTAGCTTTTGTGGCGGGTGTTTCTTCTTTTTGTTGTTTTTTATGGAGGTTGGCAAACAACAATTACCGCCACCAACTGAAAAACCCTGTTTATCAAATTATTCTTTTTAATATATATAATAAAGAATAACCCTCTTATTTAGAGTCCATCTGTAAAAGGTCTTCTAAATAATAATTGTTAAATTTCAGATCAGGTCTGCTGTCTGAATAATTGTGTTTAAATTAATATAACGGTTGCTGATCTAAAATCAGAGCAAACTAAACTTCTTAATGGAACGATTTCTTCAATCCATTGTAAGGCCAATATGATCCAAAACATTTCTCCTTTGTAGGCTGAATTCCATCACTGATTCTTTTACCCGATTTAAAAATAAATTCTGGAACTAAAACAAAACACCATTCCTAATATTGGAATATTTTGAAGCATCCATAAAAAATTTAACATATCCATAATATTTTTTATCTATATATTGTTGAACCATACTTGAACCTGAAATATCCTCCTTATTTTTCTTTTAAAACAGCAAATTTAAATCCATGTCAATAGCAGGTAAAAGAGATGGATGAGGCAATGATCTAATAACTGTTTTACTGAAGTTTATTTGAGATAATTCAAGATATTTTATAGTACCATCTTAGGAATGTTGACAAAATAACTGTAAGAGTTGTTTGATTTTCCTGATTGTGTTTTTATTTTTATTTTTTCATTTAACCCGGTGTAGTATTTGGAACGAATGCTTACGTATTAATGAACTGTAAAACATATGAACCTGAAAGGGAGAAATTGAGAAGAGTAGTTGAAATGACAGGCCAAGAATGGAGTCTTAAAGGATTATTGGGAAATAAAGGAAATATAAAGGATATTTATAGATTAAGGAAAGCATTAATTAGTTATCTGCAGAATACAAAATAAAAAAATAGAATTTAATAGATGTAAAACAATGTTGCTACACACTCATGAACAGTAGGTGGCGGTATGCACCTTAAAGATGCTTGCGATCCGCCATGATAAAAAAGAAGAAGAAGAAGAAGGAACGAATGCTTTCATTGGATGAAAAGAAGCTGAGTGTGATTGGCTGATGGTATGGTTCATTTACATACATTGCTGAAGTTGCGAGCGCAGAGTCGAGCTTGCCATAGCCGAGCGCACAGCTGGTGTTGAGCGCGGAGAGAGAGCAGGTCGAGCGCGAGCAGAGACGGATTCGAGCACGCGCAGAGATGAAACTGAGCGCGAGAACAGTGTGTGTTGAGAGGGTTTTACAGAGTTGAGCGCGCGCCAGACCGGCTTTGCGCGTGCGCTTGTTGTCTCACTGCGCGCTCGGATTGGTTCCTGCGCGCTCAAACCGATGGCACAAATATCTCTCCATACTTCTCCGTCCGTCACCGACAAATTACGGAGCCGAGCTATTTTTTGCTCCGCTCCGGCCAGATCAAGATCCGCAATTGCAATCGCACCAAACAGGAAAAAGAACCTCGACAAATTCCGGTTCGTCAAATTAAACTATAGTAGCAACAGATCGGTGACTAGAAATTACAGCACAATTCTTATAAATATCTAAAAAAAAAAAAAAAACTAACACCGTTTATTTAAATGATTGGATCCAAACTATTGGTTATTCACCAACCAGGAAGCAGATTTCTCATCTCCATCAAAATATTTATTTTATACCGAGGGACTTAAACTTTAATCAAATCCATTCAAAAGAAACTTACAAGAATGAAAAGAGAGGAGTTTGGGAGTAGAGAACAGGTTAATTAAAAAAAAAGCTGTTTTGAATTATCCTTATCCCCGTTACAAAAATCTACAAATATATATTTGGGCAGAAAACTGAACATATGCTGGATGATGGTGGGATTTTTTTAATATGTCATATTAAATTAAGCGCTCACAGGGTTCATACAGGAATGAGTGACTCTAATTTAATGCTATTTTAATGCTATTTGAAATGATTTTAATGCCATCAACAAGAACCATGTACACAAGTTATTAGTGTACATGAAATATGAAGGAGCTGTAAGCAGAGTTCCATGACTCCTGTATGTATGTAAACACACACACACACACACACACACATATATATATATATATACGTATATATATATTCTCTAGCTTTTTCTCCGCCTCGAGCTTCGTTTCCGAACACACGGCTTTATGATCAGTTCCAATAGCGATATAATATATCGGAAACCCTGGTTCATCTCGCGCATGCCCTCTACGATCTCCCAGGAACTCAGAGCGGAGCGGACGGGACCACAGCGGTGGCTGTAGGCTTTGCTTTGTGCAGGCGGTCTGGAGCGCAGCGGGGCGGAGCGGAGCGCAGACGGAGTATGTGGGATTTCGGGGGAAGACTCTCTGCTGATGAAGACGATGCTCACTCTTTTTCCTAATCTTCTTCCCAAGCTTCCGATAAGACTGTTTATTTGCTAATCCAATTTAAGCTGGGCATTTTTTTGCCCTTTTCGGGCCAATTTTTCCAGTTGTGCGAAATTTTTTCCAGTTGAGCTGAGTTTCAGCCTCATCGTGCGTCTTGCATCGTGTAGTTCACAGGGGCGATTAGCCTCTCACGACCACCTCCCGATCAGGAATCGTAAGGTCGGGAGAAAATCAAACACGTTTGAAATTCAGTCAGCCTTCATGTTCATGGACAAATTCTGCTGTTGAATTAGAGCTACGAGGGTCTACGAGCCGATTTACCAGAACCTCGAGCACTGTGCATGTGAAGACAGCGGATTTCTTCTTCTTCTTCCAGAGTGATGAGTTGGACCAGCGCCATCTGTGGGCGAGGAGTCCGACGGGTGGTTTTTAGATGGTGTAAACGTTTAGAGGGTGTAAACCTTTAAACCCTGTAATTTCATCTTACAGTTTGAGCTGTAATTGCGTTTAACGATTGAAAATATTGTTAAACACATCTACTGGCCAGAGAAAACTTCTGGCCAGAGAAAAAAAATACGTCATATGTAGCCAATACTTCAAAGAAGAATATTTTCAAGATGACTTGGATAATAATAGACACCAAATACAGCATAGGTACTTGCTCAACAGCCGATACTGCACTCACAAACCGGTAGGTGGCAGTAGTGTTCACATTCAAGTAAAAATTACTCTCAATTATAAAAACCTATCATTTATTGAACAATATGTATTAATTAAAAAATTATTAAGTTTATATTTAAAGTACTTTCAGAAGTTTGAATTGTGAATATGACTGGTTGAACCGAGTCTGATGTTCCCATCCGAGCAGAGCTGATTGAAAACAATTTTAACTCAGGTCGCTTGCCGAGTCGTTTGAGTCTATGTGGGTCAGTCAGTGAGCTGGTTCCACTGCCGCTAAAAGGCGATTTCTTGATGGAAGTGGGAATAGGGTACTACTGTGACTTAATGTGTGTGCCCTTTTCCTGGTTCCTTGAACCAATAAAAAAAAAAAAAAAAAAAAAAAAAAAACTTTCCTGGACACCTGTTTCTAGAAAATCCAAACATTCACTATAACACTGTTCCTGGATGGGACATGAGGATTTGTTGCAGCTTTTATTTTTACATTGTGCTTTAGTCTTTGACATGTTGAGCTTAATGAAAAAAAATAATCTGAACACATGAGGCAGATTTTTAATATTGTCCTTTCACAAACCAAAACTTTTTAATCTGTCTTTTTCCATGCTTTCACCCTGGTTGAGATCCATTATGCCAGTTGTAATGCAACAACAATAGAGTTGAGTTTACTACCTTTTACTGCCTACTTCTTTATACCTTCAACCTTTTTAGAACCAATACAAAATGGTGGCTTCTCTTTGGGTCACAGACCTATACATTGGAGGACCAACTTGTCAGAACAGGACTAAGCCATTCACCTATACCTGAAGGTTAAAGGACACTTATTTGAGGAAAACAAACTCCATGTTCTGGCCAAGAAAGAAAGAAGGTTTGAGAGAGCGGTTAAGGAAGCTATCTTTGTTAACCTGTTGGTCTCTCAACAGAGGAGGTGGTCTTATACAGGCCCTTTCACCCACCTACAAAGCACTTTTAGGAACAACACCCAGAAGATTCCGAAAAAGAAGTTTAGCTTCCCACATCTTCAAACTTGGAAAACAAAATCCAGTGGTTTGTTTTTTAACTTCGTTTTTTGGAATGACAATGACCTGGATGACTGAGAATCTTAACCAGCATACCCAGAAGATTCACCTCTCACACACCCTCACCTGACTCTCACTACAACAAGGCATATGGCCAAAACCTCACTGAAAATGGAGTTACCGACCCATCAGAACTTCCCAACGACCATTAACACCCCCAGGTGACCTCCATGGCCAATCCAGTAGAAGGGATCAGAGCCACATTTTGTTCCCCCTAATTGTTGCATACAGTGTGAGCAATACATTCGCATAAGAGCATGGGGCCATTCAATGTAAGAACGTACATCATGGGCTGTGAAATTTTAAACCGTGTGGTTTTATAGTACAGTTTGAGTTGTAGCTGAGTGTGTTGGAAAGAACTTCAACTAAATCTCCTTCATTGTAATCACTATCCATTTTATCTGCTGATCTAATTATCTCTTTTTTGTACTTTTTTTAGTAATGCTATTCTTTGTTGTGTGTGTTTTTGTAGCATTGTTTTCCTTTTTTTTCATAATTTATGGAGATATTTAATAATGTAATAGTAACACAGTAAACATACCTAAAAGGGAAAATTTAAATAAGAAAATAAAAAAGAAAGACACGAGTACAATAATGTAAATATCAAAGGATCATTTTTTCTCAGTGTGTCCCAGTGTCCTAAATTCCCATGAAGCCCTAGCATTGCATGCCTGCATGCTGCTGCATGTCTAAGCAGCTCTGCAGTATGCCACTTGTTCCGCGTCGTATAATTTTTTCAATCAAGAGTCAAAGTTTATATAAGAACCCTTTTTTATCCCCTCTCCCTCGCTGCATCAAGGCTCGCAGCTCGCCCATGTCCTTACATAACTGCTTAGTCGGCAACACCTCTGTGCCTTCATGGGCATGCATTTTCATTACTGTTGGGGCTGCAAGCTTCTACTGGCTGCACTTCAAAAGTCCATCCGGAGCTGGCAGCTTAAGATGACGTGAATCATCGAGAGGCTTTCATTGTTGCTGCTGCAGAAGAAGAGCTTAGATGTGTGAAGGACTCCACAGATCGCCGGTCCTTTCAAGGAAACGCATAACTTGATAGAAATGCCACAAAGAATAACCTCATATGCAGACGTTCATTTTTCCGTTCGTTTGCTGACCTGAGGGTACCGGGTATAAAAAAACAAAAGCTAGATTTAAAGAGATGAACAAAGGATGCGCATCAAATGGCATTAGCATCTTCCTCCCTCCTATTTTAGGATTCATATGAGGTCACCTATGTCATGCAGGGAAATAAAACCCAGATTTCAAACAGGGAGAAAGGGGACAAATATCAACAGTCTGATAAACAAAAATTAAAAAGTTTCCGAGATACAGAACCACCGTTACCCACTTACATAATGTTTGTCATCATCTTCGTTGTAGGCGAGCTTGACCACTCCATAGGAACCCTGCAACACAACAAAAGCCCAGATCAGATCCAGACCAACATGAGGAGAACATGCATTAGTCACTTAGACTCTACATGTTATTGAAGCTCATGAATAAAACCGGTCAGAGACTGTAAACATCTCTAAAGCATCACTTCCCAGAACAGACGGTAGCGCCAGACTGCCAGCATGTTAGCAGGCAGCCTTGCTCCTGTTCAGAAACAACATTTTCATTCTTTGGCAGCACAGAATGAGCTTGTCCCACACACGCATCATTTCCCAGGATGTGTTCTCAGTCTTTTTCTGACATGTTTCCTTCCTACAGAGGTGCAAAGAAGTCACAAACCTGGAATCACAGCTGCCTAAATATTCCTCATTTAATGACAAGGAAAGCTATATTATCTTCTTTTTCTATTCAATTCAGACTTTTCTGAGTTCCAATATGTTTGTTTGCATTGGCAAGTTGTTATCAAAAGATTTTATGGGACATGCTGACAGCACATGTCAGAGATTTCCCTGTAAAAGAAAATGAATGATTCGAATTGTATGAAAAATGTGTAATTATTTTTAGGAGTGAATAAAAGCAGCGAGTGAGATGCTTATAAAAATCATTGTTACAAACAGCTAAATAACAGAGTAAGTGGAGGAGCTGATGGCTGAAAACAGAATTTAACAAATGGTTTATAGTAGGTTATTTTAGGTTATCCTTTGTGATTATGCTTTGTTAGTAAGATAGGGACATAAATCATAAAAGACGGTTGTTTTTAATTAAGGACATAGACCAAAAGAATACATAGTTTGACACTTTGGTGTATTAGGCTTCTTATTAGGCTGCTCAGTGGCTGCAGCAACTGTACTTACTGTAACTATAACTTACTATAAATAAGTTATTTGCCAAAAAACGGCTTCGGCAGTCCCTAAACAGTGGCAGTAATCGTAAGCCTAGTGACAGCTGCCAGTACTACGGCGGGTCAGCCCGACCGGCCACCGCAAGTGTCACCACGCTGCCACAAACTGAGCTCAGCGTTGCTGCACAAGCATGTTGATGTTTGTCAATGCCCTGGATTCATTTTTTTTTGTGTAATGCAGCTGTACCTAGTTTAACCAACAGTGGTCCCCCTCTTTTCTTATGACAATTTGTTCTCATTCTTTTCTTTTTCTTCTTCTTGGTGTAAACTGAAGATGTTACCGTTGTTGGTTGCAAGGCAAGATACTTGTAAGATAAAGTGTTCCTCCTCCTATTCGGAGCTGCAAGCCAGCAAAGTGGTTAGTAGAATAAATTCTAGAGTTTTATTTTAGTTGTAATCCACTGATTGTGTGGATGTAAATTCATTGTTTTGTAGTTCTATGGTGGTCTATGTTGCATCCTGTTGCTAGCTGTGCTAGTTGCTGAAGGGCATCAATGAGGAAACCATTTGAAGTGAATAAACTGGTGTCTTTGGATGCTTGAATGGGCGGCATAATGTTTTACTCCAAAGTTTCATCGTTTTCATGACCTTGAAAGAGTCCAGAGTCTTTTGTCTTCTATAACTGCTGCATAAAAACATGCTCACTTCTACTCTAATTCACAGGTCCTGGCGCTACTTTCTCTTCTGTGTGCCGACAAACCCACTTCAAGCTTGTTATCGCCACCTACAGGGCTCAAGTGAGAAAACAGGTGTCCTACTGTTAAAGGGGTCACAGAATGCAAAACCGAATTTACATTGTCATAGATGAATAATAATATTACAGTGGGTGAAATGGACATACAGAGAAGTTTAAACCCAATCAACATCTTCTTTCTATGCAAATCTCACAATTCTAAACTTCCATCATAAAACGGGAAATTCAAACGAAGCCTCGGGTTGAAGCCAACTCATTTGGTTCTGGCCTGTACTTTTGTCACATCCAGAAATTGACATACATTCACATACAGACTGTGAAGTAATTTTCACAGTCTTCCCAAGGATCTGAAGACTCAACAGGCATGGATTATTTACATCTATCAGCAGCTCCTTGCAAGGTTTGATGCTCAGCTGTTCACAGTTCAAAGAAGGATTTGATAAACTTCTTTTACTGAAACGAGGGGCTTTTCCAACCGTAAAAAATCCCGGACGATTTTGAAATTCCCCCGGACATTTTTTTAGGTATGAAAAGTAGAACATGTCTGGAAACAACACATCTGGTCACCTTACCATATCAACAATTTGATGTTTCAGTGAGTCAGTGCTTGTTGCTATGATGCGTCTTTGCTCAGCAGCTTTGCTCATTGTAAACCAACCAATCAGCGCACAGCTCATCTAAATATTCATGAGCATACCATTAAAAGGAAGAAAACCTGTCGTTTACCTGTAGGGCTTTTAACCAGGCTTGCATTAAGGTTCATAGAACAGCAAATATGCCATTTTCAGCCCAACAAATATTACACATCCTACTCAGAGACCTTAAGGACCAGCACCAAATACCATATAGAATCATTCTATGACCCCTTTAAATTTAATGTGACCAACACTAATGGCCTCTGCAAACAACACTGGTGGTAAATTATAGTAATGTTGATGAAGAAATAAACATTCATGTAATAAAAATTAATTGAGAAGTTCAGAATATTTCATAGAGACAAAACTATTTAGCTAACATGTACACCTTTATCCTCTTAAAGGAATAAGAATCAAGAGTCGATGGGAAATGCTATTGAAACAAGAAATCTGAATGGAAAGAGAAATCTTAATCAAAAGAGAAATCTGAATCAAAAGAGAAATCTGAATTGAAACAAGGATTCTGAATCAAAACGAGGAATATAAATTAAAATGAGGAATCTGAATTAAAAAAGAAATCTGAATCAAATGAGGAATCTGAATTGAAACGAGAAATGTGAATCGAAATGAGGATTCTAAAACGAAAAGAGGAATTTAAATCAAAATGAGGAATCTGAATCACCAGATTTGACCAGATTTCTATACATTCTGCTAAAGATGCCAATATCAACCTCTTACCATCCACCTCATTTTGGGTAATCCTCACCTATTTAGCATACCCAAATGGAAAAGCAAATAACTTAGGAACTGTAAGCCCAAATTACACATGCAATACATTATTTGTAAGCTAACACTCTCTAGTTTCCTAATATATAAATAAAATTGGGTGACTAGAACAGAGACCAACCTGCATCAGTTCAAACATGATTCAAAGTTGTTGTTTTTTTTTATTCTCGGAAATTATAGGTCTTTTTTGAACAGCAGTAATAAAGACATTCGAGAGAAAAGGCAGGAGGTTTTATTGTATTATATTTGTTCTACATCATGTCAACCACACATGCAGAAAATGTCAGACCTCTAGCTACAACAGTTCCAGAGCTGTGGGCTATGGAACGTTTGGAGTCAGCTTGGAGCTGCACGCAATGGCTCCACCTGCTGGTAAATATTCTACCAGTGGAATTTTATGAATTTTAAATTATTACCCCCACTTAAGGTAATTAAGAGGTTAAGGAGACTTTTCTGCAATTTACTGATAGTATAACAGAATGCAGCTTTTAGGCATGGACGTGTGTATTTCTCTTCTTTCTCCACCAGCAGCTTGGTGGGATCATTTTTACAGCCCTCACAGTTGCAAAGCTATGAAGCTCCTGAAAACATTTTTTTTTACTAAATAAGTAGTCAATGGTTATAATGAATAACTCAGCCTTATGTTAATCTGATGGTGGTGTGTTACGGTCACAGTCTTCCCACAAGACCAGCCTGACCTTCAATATACAGAGGATCAATACAGGCCACTTCTCTTAAAGCCAGTGATGGAGCTACTAGGTTACTTTGAGAAGCAAACCAAACAAGTTTTTCACCTCAAAAAAAACAAATTACAGCTTCCTCTGTGAACCCAAGTGGAACCGTCCAAGATCCTTCAGAGATCATCAACACATGTTAAGAATATCATCTAATCACAGGGTGTGAAGTGGTTGGTTAAAAGGGCCTTTGCCTTACATTTTCTCAGGTGTTTCTCATGATTTAACACCAATAAAAACTGAGTTAAACTCAACTTAATTAAAAACTCTATGGTTAATAAATGAGTACTGACCATGTTGTTGCTGCCCCCGACTCATGGAACCTGGCTCTATATGCATGTTAAAAGGTTTGTCATCAACAGTATCACATGGTTGGAGTACTTTACATGCATTTTAAAGCAGATTTAAAAGCTCATTATTTGTAAAGCTTTTTTTTTTCTTACTGTTTGACATTTCTGGAATAGAAAAGACAAAAAAGGAAGAAAAAACTCACCTTTCCAATTTCACTCTTCAGTTTATACTGGTTCAGCTGGATACAATCCTGGGAGGAAGAGGAGCACAAGACAAAGAGTTAATTACCAGCATCAGTCACCTTCATCCTCATCAGAGACATCTCAACCAAATTAGAAGCATGTTCTGAGGTGAAGCGAAGAAAATGTTGATCCTGGGCGAGTGACTTTTCAACGTGACCTGAAAGTCATTTCTTTCTCAAATGTAGGTAACGATGCCGGTTGTAGCTTGTTTACCATCTGCAAATCCATTAGAGTGCCACTGTTTGGATGGCTGATTTGCAGTTCCATAGCAACCAACTCCCCCAGCATGGAGTCAGCCAGGGCTGCAGCAAAGCAGAGCTGACCACAGCGGGACTCAAGAGGAGGAGGAGGAGAGACTCAAGGTGAGGATCTGTTGGCGGGAGGGCATTGCATGAAGAGGTTGGTGCAGAGCGTTCATGGACTGCTCGTTAATGAGAAGAGAGTGAGCGGGGATTTCTGACTGAAGAAGAAAGAGACTTTACTGTGGGGAGAAAGGATTAAAAGCTGCTCTCTGGTTAAAGCTGGTGGTGGTGAAGGCTTCTGAGGCACAGCAGCGCCTCAGGCCAGAGCCTGGAACGTGTTTATAGGATGGAGAGATAGAAGCAGGGCAGCTGGACTTCAAATGATTCAGAGGAGGAGACACCAATCAGAGGATTTCTAGAAAAAATTATGAGTCATTAGTGTTTGTGCTGAGAATGTAATAATTGAGGAAAACTGTTGCATTGATTAGTTGTGCTGGGATGGACGAGCTACAGAATGGGGGGAGTAAATGGGAATAATGGAAAGACAGGAGGTTTTATGGGAACCGTGGTTCTATAGACGCCGCGCTGCAGCTGATGCTCTGTTAGGGGTAATAGACAATGGCAGTAAGCCTTAAGTAAGTCTCACACTTTTAATGCTTTTTACACAAAAGTCAAACTCGAAAACTTAATGTGATGCAGGAATCCTAACAGGGATTTTTTGCTCTATATCTTTAACGGACGCATGATTCATCAGCCTTCAGTTTTTTTTTTCTTTACCAAATTACAGCTGAAAAAACCACTTCATCAGGATTCTTTGTTTTAAAGCAACAAGAAACAATGTGTAGAGGTGAAAAGAAAAGGAAACCTGTTGGCAAACTGTGGCTCATTGACCTAAATTCAGAGGGATTATTAAATCAAATGTCGAAAATAAAGACATAAAGTCGAACTTCCCCTTTAAGACATTCTGAATCAATACATTGCAGAACAACTTGCTGAAACATTATAGACTGTGTGGTTCTTAGGACAGCTCTCCATTTCCTAATGATGGATTGCATGGTGCTCTTCAAGGTGTCGAAAGCTTGAACTACTGTTTTAATAAAGCAACTCTGCTTTAAATGGCTGCAATACCACCTTCCTGACCTATATGCTCTTTTCCTCATTCCCCATGATGCCGTTTGTTCACTAATGTTCTCTGACAAACCTCTGAGGTCTTCAAGGAACAGCTGGATTTCTACTAACCGGCAGCTATTGTAAGGCTCTGCGTGATCAAAGGACGGCAGGCTTTCATTAATCTCAAATATAATCGATACCTTTCCTCATCACATCTTTGTGATGAATTTCTTTGTCTCCATCATCCGTTAAAAACAACAAAAACAATAACTATCTTACTACGTCATTGTTCCCTAAGTTAATCTTGGAGAGCGATTTTTTTTTATTGACGGCTCTGGTGATTTTTCTCTGCAGGTGCTGAAGACAGCTAAGCAATATTGATTCTATCAAGCATGCTTTATTCCTTGGTTTTTTCATGCACACAAATACAGAGAACCCCTCACTACCCTTGAATCTGCAAAAAAAAATTAAAATAAAGTGGATAAAGTTTTGTGGCATTCGGCATTTAAATTCATACACATAAAAACAAGTAGAGAATAAACCGAAGTATACAGACCATTATAATGAATTAACTGCATTGGTTTTCCACACATCTGGGAAAGCAGAATACAGTGAATTTATTGTGAATTCACAATCAATGTGGTGAAGTAAATATAAGGTTATAAATAAGTCAATTAATAATAAATCTAGAAGCCCTGAAGGATTTTTATTTATTGTACTTTTCTAGGACTGTGTAGAAATTAAGCCAAATGTTAATCGAATAGTAAGGAAAGATGAATCAGTTGAATATGAAATCACAAATATGACCAATTTATACTATGGACTGGTCTCTTCAGGGCTGCACCACATTGCTTTTTGCCCGACATGTTATCTTTAAATCCATTTAAAGCTTAGAAAGCCTTCATGTAAATATTATGGTAGGCATAGAAATAATTCAAAATTATGGTAAAGCAAATTAGACAATAAATATTTGCAGGAAATAGAGATTAATACGTTTCAAGTCATTTTAATGACCTACAGAGAGCAGTAATTAGGAAAGTCACATCATATATGGAGCTGGATGCTGCACTACTCTGGTATTGTATAAAGGGCATATAGGCGGTGGGCCTTGCTCATTGCCCCCCAGCTCAGTCATCACATGTTGGAGTTCACCACAGTGAAAGAGAGGGTTGCTCCGTACGCCTTAGGGACAGGTCTCTCACTGTCTTGGCTGACACGTGTCCGCGGCATCGCGTGGCATTCGGGGGACAGATCCCCTGGATTGGCAGACAAGGGTGGTGGTTCCTCTCTTTAAATGGGGATCGGAGGGTATGCTCCAATTACAGAAGAATCAGACTCCTCAGCCTCCCCGGTAAAGTCTACTCCATGGTGCTGGAGAGGACTCCAGCACCATGGAGTAGACTATCATGCTGATAGTCAAACCTCAGGTCCAGGAGCAACAATGCAGTTTTCTTCCTCCTCGTGGCACATTATATCAGCTCTATACCCTTCTTTGGGTGATCAAGGGTTCCTAGGAGTTCGCCCAACTAGTCCACATGTGGTTTGTGGATCTGGAGAAGGTGTTCAACTGTGTCCCTCATGGTGCCCCATGGGGGGTGCTCCAGGAGTATAGGGAGACATTCTGATAAGGGATGTCCATGCACTGTATGACAGCAGCAGAAGCTTGGTTCCCATTGCCGGCAGTAAATCAGACATGTTCCCATTCCATGTTGGTCTCTACAAGGGCTGTGTTTTGTTACTGATTCTGTTGATTACATTTATGGTCAAAATTTCTAGGCGTAGCCACGGATTGGAGGGTGTCTGGTTTGGGAACCTCAGGATATTATCTCTGCTGTTCGCAGATGATGTTGTCTTGTTGGCCTTATCAATCCGGGACCTTCAGAGTGTACTGGGCAGTTTGCAGCCCAGTGTGAAGAGGATGATCAGCAGGATCAGAGTTTCCTTTGCAGGGTCGCTGGGCGCACCATTCGGGGTTGGGTGAGGAGCTCAGTTACCCAGAAGGAGCTCGAAGTAGAGTCTTTGCTCTTCCCCGTCGAAAGCGGACAGCTGAGGTGGACGTCTATTCTGGATACCTCCTGGTCGCCTCCCTTAGGAGGTGTTCCAGGCATTTCCTATTGGGAGGAGGCATTGTGGAAGGCCCAGGACACACTGGAGGGACTATGTCTCTGAGCTGGCCTGGTGTCACCTTGGGGTCCCCCACAATTTTTCTTTTCAAGAAAATATAAAATGCTGTGAAGAGATACTGACGCAGTCAGTCAGAGCTGTTCAAGAGAAACCCACAGCATAGAGACTGAATAATCCATTTTCCCTTTTATTATTTAAAATATGAAGACCGTTCAGAATGACATGCTGTGGGTTTAAACTGTTAAAATAAAAATTTAATGGTAAGTTACTGCAAAAGATGGACTGTCAGAGCAGCTGAACCCTGTGCATTAGTTTGTGTTTTTGGTGCAGCACTGTATGCATAAACCCGTCTCGCCCGGAATGAGTTGAAATACATGGTGACTTTCTTAAAGACATTTAGTAAACAGTAGATTATTCATCTTCGTGGCTCTACGACTGTATTTCTGCTTTTGCTTTGAGAATGTCATGGAGGACCTAAGTGGCTCAAAGCTCTTATTCTGTTTCCTGTCTGTCCTTTTGCTCCCATAGCCGCAGCCACATTCAACACATTACAGTCTGTCTGTTCCTGCAGCATTGGAATAATCTCCCAATTCCTCTGGATTATCTTAATCCAAACTTTAATCCACTCCACATCAGAGTCATTGTGTTTGAATTTGAACTCTAGTTCCCTCTGCTGCAGAATATGATTTGTGCACCATGTTTACATCGCAAAGTAAAAAAAAAAGAACAGCAGCAAACGTCACAGGAAAGGAGTTGGTCTTTTCTTACATGCCACTATGCGGAATATCCAAAAGCATTAAATTTATTCTTCTGATTTTAGAGAAACAAGTAAATCCCTTTGAGCATCTCTCACAATAAATAAAAGCTCCAACCACATCACTAGTGTTAACATATATTCCTCCAAGGTTTAAGCAGAAAAAACCTGCAATTGTGCAAACAGGAAGTGTTTTCACCTCTCTTTGAAAAGTGTCATCTTCAAAAAAGCAGTGGGAGAATTAAAATGTATGCGAGATAAGGAAATGACAGGCCCATCTCCGATTTTATATATATATATATATATATATGTTTTATCACAGTGATGATGGCATGAATGCTGCATAGTTGTCCGTGATGCCGTCACCAGGTGTGGGTCTGCCCAGACAAACTAAAAGGCTATGTGGTGCCTGCCCTCTGCACATGCAAATGAGGGTAAGATAATTTGATATTTATATATATCTATGTGTTAAAATTAGATGCAAGCCATATATTTTCAGTATTTCAATTACTTATAGAAATGTTAGACCATAATACCATTAGTATCGTTTAATGTTTCAGTCTTTTTTTTTCAATAAATTTGCAAAGAATTTTAAATTTCTGTTCTTTTTTTTGTCAAGATGGGGTGCTGAGTGTACATGAATGAGAAATAAAATGAACCTTATTGATTAAACCAATGGCTGCAATAAAACAAAGAGTGAAAAATTTAAAGGGGTATGAATAATACATTCTGTACATGACCCTGTACCAAATTGTTTGATGCAGGAAATGTTTACTTGGTGGTTTATTGCTTGGTTAAGTGTTTGCAGCCACCAGACTAATTTAAATGATGGACCTATAATCCTTCAACTCGCTTGGTGTTGTGCAATGACCATCCTGTCATTGCACAGTCTGCACCCTGTCACGTCATTTGGTCTTTTTCTTTTATTTTTCTGTTTCGTCATACATGAAGGTTGATTTAAAGCAGGAACTTGCACAAAATTTTGGAGCTGCCTAATATTACAAATAAACAAACAGCTAAATAATTTCTCTGTAACAACCAAACCAAGTAAGTATCTGCCAACTCCTGTTCATTTTCATCTTTGTTATTACAGGGCTTACCGGGCAGATTATATATTATTTATTAATGCAATTATTATTCAGGCATCTGACCAAAAGAAGGAGTGAAATTAAAGGAGGAGCTTCTTCAGTTAAATACTGTGTTTAAACTCTCCTCTCCTTTGTGTTGCTGTTGTCGGCACCTAGTGACCTGTCTATTTGACTTTGACTTCTTGTTGGAAATCTAGAGGGTGTGTAGATGCAGGTCTTGTTACAAAAAAGGAAAAAAATCTCAGTTTTAAAAATCCCCCAGTTATCTGTGGCAGATGGTTAAACTTTAAACTTTTTCCTCTCCACTTTCACCACATGCATGGGTGGATGTCAGTTTGAAGGATTGCTCCCAAGTGAATAACAGCTGCCATGTCCTCGTCCAAGAGGAGTAAAATCTGCAGGACTTTGACTTTGTTCAATCTGTTGGGAAAGAAAAACTTGACGCCACTAGCTCATGGTCCTTCAGGGCTAATCACCAAGGATTATCTAAAGCTTGTTTTTGATAGAATTTTTCGTTCTTGTCATGCTGCATCCAGCTGGCACCAAGGACCAGCGATTGTTCTTTGGAGCAGGAAGGTGAGATCACATATAGGAACTCATCCAGCAGATCATTATGCTGCAAAGCAATGAGCTCCTGTAATGGATTCATCCATTTCATAAAATAAGTGTTAAAACTCTACTGTCAATTGTGATTAAAACACATTCAGAGCCGTTTAACAAAGAAATCAGTGAGCAGCTCTAAAGCAACTCCAGTGTGGCGGTTTGTCATTTCCATTCTAGTAAGAGGGAATGGTCCAGGTTGAGTACTGAATGGAAAGAGATCATGAAAGTGACTTGGAAGATTTTAGGCCTACATTACTCTAATTTTTTAAGCAGAGCTGCAAAAAAAGGTGTTTTCATGTTTTAAAAGAATAAAGTGAAACATTATGAACCCACCTGAGAGTCTGATATGGACACCCGTTTGGACTCCACTGTGGGTCTGCGAGCGCCACGAGGGGAAATGTGCGGGTAAGCACCCTCTGGGCCCGCTGACTGATAGGTGCCCCTCTCCTGAAGGGACAGCTTCCTCGCAGACAGGTGGGGTCGCTGCACCTGAACCTTCTTGCTTTGACTCCCATCCTGCTGGGCCTTGCCGTTCTTTATGCCATTGGCAGATGATCCTTCAGTGTCTGTTGTTTTCATGGCGGCCATGATGTCTGTGAGACTACCAGATTGCTTGGAGGACTCAGAGTCCAGCCTCTGGCCGGGGTCACTACTCATTGCTATGGCACCCGGTGAAGGGGGGAAGCAACCACCAGCATCAATGTGACCTGGGCAGGCCCGCGGCCCTCAGATGACCTGGAGGAAATAAAGGAAGGAGAGATAAGAAACCGGCAAACTCGGCTTCCAAGAACAAAACCAAACTTTTTCTTCAGAAGCATCCAAGCTGTTTTTAAAAGTAGAATTCATTAAAGCACGTTCCAGTTCATGCAACATGATCAGCCAATTGAGCTCCTTTAGTTTTGCCATCATCACCTCTGACTTCACCTACAATTTTGGAGAGGTGCAGCGTGTCTGCTGAAGGGGTGCGGGCATATCTGTGTTAACTGCGACACACACGCAGACGACCTGGTTTGTGAGTATAAACCAGTCTTAATCTGGACCCAACCTGATTTAAAAAATTTCTAAATTACCGAATGTTGTTCGACGACAGTCTCTAACTTCACTTGCACTGCTTCTCCTGTTAATACGGTAAAGTCCTCCAGAGCATCCAGCACCAGGCTGCACGTGATACAAATCAGCCAAATTTGTATCACGTAACACTTTAGATTTTAAAATGGACACGTTTT
Organism: Cyprinodon tularosa; assembly: GCF_016077235.1. Taxonomy (NCBI): domain Eukaryota; kingdom Metazoa; phylum Chordata; class Actinopteri; order Cyprinodontiformes; family Cyprinodontidae; genus Cyprinodon; species Cyprinodon tularosa. The sequence goes on along the minus strand of NW_024039502.1, from coordinate 124,187 downwards.
CTGTTTTTTTTTTTTTTAGATCCTTTTATTAAAAAATTGTGCATAACATGGATGCATAAAAACCTCATTTTATTTCAGTGTAAAATTCTGTGCAGTAGTTCTGAAGTAATAGATTATAATTGAAAATGTCTCCGGACCTTTACTGGTTGTTGATTTTCTTTATTTGGATCCTGCTGATTTTTAATTCGTTACCCCTGGTCTAACATATACAATGCAAATAAAATGCATTTTTTTCTGGAAAAGTTAAAGGGGTGTAAATACTTTTGCATGTCCTAAATTGTTTCATCAATGTTATTCCTTTAGAAAGGCTCTGCGGAGGTTGTTGCAGATTGACTGAGACAGACACTACTGAAGGTTAACAAGTAAAGCTGATCAGAGGTTGGAGTTTAATTAAGCCGTCTGTCGTCTCCAAGTGGATGTGTGTGGCCTGGTGGCTAATGTTTCCAACATGTGCTCATTAATTCAGATAAATGTCAGAAATAATAAAAGCAAGCCCTTTCATTGGAAAGCTAATTATACGTTATGTTTTTTGTCGTGACTGGGTGAATTCCTGCGAAATGTACAATGGCTGACCGACACGAAGAGCATAAACAGCAAAGTTATCAGATTTGGACTGATTTATAACAATTATATTCATCTCTATATAAAAAAATTGTCAGGGCTGTTTTATCTTTTCATTTATAGAATAAAAAAGTGAAGTCCTTCCAATGGCTCTCTGTAGCTCAGAGAATAGTCTTTAAAATCCTCCTATTGGTCTATAAATTACTGAATGTGATAAATCACCTCAATACGTAAAATATTTGTTATCAGTGTATCAACCTCCTAGACCCCTCAGGCCTTCTAGATTCAGTCTACTCTGTTCATCCAGAGAACAAGGAGAAGCAGCATTTAGTTCCTATGCTCCAATGGTCTGGAACAAACTCATGGAAGACTGGAAAAGAGCTGAAAGCCCGAGTTCTTTGTTTAGAGCTACCTTTGAATGTTGAAGTTACATTGCCAGCTGAGGTATCTTTAGTTTAAGATTCCGGTCTGATTGTTGGATTTGTTTTACTGATTTTTAAAAAGTACTTATTTGCTTTTATTTTTGTTCTATTTTATTATCTAATTCATGTAAAGAGTCAATGAGTCGATGCAATCAACTGGTTTTCCTTAGAAAACTTTGGATCAATTTGACTGTATGATCTGGTTAACTGTAAAGTGCCTTGAGATGACGTGTTGTGAATTGGCGCTACATAAATAAATGGAATTGAAATTGAAATGAAAGGACTGTCCATGTACTGCATTGTGTTATACAAATAATCTTGCCTTGCCTTGCAAGAGGAGAAAAAAATACTCAAGCTCTCTGCAACATCTGCTTCAGGTTCAGGGAGGCTATGGACAGTCTATGGAGATAACAGTTAAAGCGCTCTGTTTAAACTGCAGCTGGTGTCCTAACTCTAGGAATCCAGAAGTTTGATTTTATCCAAATTACAGTAGTCATTTCCATCGTGGTAGGCATGTAGATAAGAGGCTCTGAAGGGAAACAGGGGGGCTACATTCCAGGTGGCCTCTGAGATGTTTGGTAAGGGGACCATTTTCCGTTTGCTATTCCTGAAGTGTGTCAGACAGGTATATTCACACGTACCAGAACTGATATGTTCCTGGATCTCAGAGTTAGACGTTATACTTTAAGGGACTGCCTTTAAAATGGGAATGGAAGCCTGATCCTTTGTCTAGGTATGACATAAAGCACTTTAATGGAGAAAAAAATATTTGGCCTGAGCTATCTCTATAGTTATGCTGCTATAGGCTTAGACTTCTGGAGGACACAGGGACCCCTTTTTCATCATTCTGCTTCATTCTATCTCCATTTTCCCACTATGCAGAATCTGTTAGTTCAATCTCTAACGTTCTGCTCTCTCTACTTTTTCTCACAGTAGCTTTGCCTCGTCTGTTCCTCATTGGCTGTGACAACAACCTGGAGAGAAATATCAGCTGTGTTGCTGCAACAAACATCTTTGTTTATAGACGTTGGAGATCAGCCTATTTTTTAGTGTAGTCCTGTTTCTCTGACTGTGACTGGCTGGATGTTCTCTCTTCATCCTCTGACATGGGAGTCGGCTGGGCGCTTGTCTGCCTTGGTGTGTGTTTCTAGAACAGGGCCGCCTGTGGAGCTTGTTTACAGTTGCCTTTTGTATCTTTGCTTTTTTCTCCATGTCTGCTTCTGTCTCCTTGAACCCTAGTTGGCCTCGGCTGCTCACACTGAGTCTATGTCAAGTCAAAAAGTCAATGCAATCAACTGGTTTTCCTTATATAGAAAACTTTGAATCAATTCGATTGTATGATCTGGTGAACTGTAAAGTGCCTTGAGATGACGTGTTTTAAATTGGTGTGATATAAATAAAGAGAACTGAATTAAAAAATGAAAAGACTATTTCTTGTCTTCTTGGAGACTTTGGTAAAAACATTAATGCACAGATCACACCAAGTTTATCGTCCTCAGTGAGTGAGCCCCCCTCCTCCAAAATAATGAGGGAGTCAAACGCAGTAAATGCAGCCCGTTTCTGTAATCAAAGAGAACAGCAACTCTGTTTACCCGATGAAAATGAATCACATTCACAAAGCTCCCACTGCCCCCCCAATATATTAAAACGTGAGATGTAAAAACTAAATTTCATGTATTCACCGCATCTGTTAACTGTCATCAAGGTAAATTTGATATAAAAGAATACTGATCAACAACAATCAAAATACAATTTTAGGACCATATGTTCCCTTAAAGGAGGTGATGATATTCACAATGTCCTAAGAAGAGAGCTTCAGCTCTAAAGCTTATCATGAACCATCAGCTGCAACAATGAGAGGCACAGCATGGCAGTAAGTTGACCGAAATAATGGCATCACTGATATAACCTGACCAATATGGAAGACCAGGTTGCGTCTCATGCTATCGGCTGATTCCACTTCCATGTCACTTGTCGATGTTCCGTTGGGCAAAGGACTAAACCCCAAGTTTCCTACCGATCTGCATGTCAGGATGAATGTGTTTGTGATTAAATTAATGTAAGCATTTTGAGTGGTCAGTTTCAGCTTCAGCTCTTTTGCCATTAAAGTCGTAGGGAAACAGCTGTTCCAACCGTTGCATTTCCGAATTCTCCCGAGTGGTGCCCGACTTTACACGAGTAAATAAAGTGAATGTGATTGGTCGATTATCAAGGGGGCGGAATTGTTGTGGCGGAAGGTTCGCAAGCAAGTTTGATTGTGGCCGGTTTCTAGGAAGCGTCTAGCTAACCAGTTAGCAACTTAGTGCTAGTAGGTTCCCAATGGGAAATTCCATTGGGACCAAGCAGCACTAAATTAGTGACTTAGAAACGACACTGTCAAGGAACGCTATGGACAGTGGAAAGAGGAGGAGAGTTCGTGGATAAGTCTCCTCATACATTTTTTATTTAGAGGAGGAAAGTTGGGACAAAGATGTTGCGGAAGAGGATGCCAGGGCGGCAGAAGCTTGGTTTGGTGTAGAAGGCTTCCAGTCGTACATGTTTGAGCCCTTGCCTCGCAACGCTGCCAGTTCTGTTAGCTCTACGCCTGCTGAAGACACAGACATCCATCCCCGTGAACACTGGGACGGAACTCAGTGGGAAAGTGAATGATCATTATTTCTTATTTCAGATGTTGCGCATATTAGCTTCAACATATGAAGATGCTATGACTGAAAAAAAATTTATTGACAGATGACCGTTGATATATGATTGGCCAAATTTAGGTGTTCAAGCTGACGTAGAACTAACTGGCCTGTGTAAAATAACAAAACAAAAAAAAGATTTTAAGACAGGATTTTTTTTTAAATAGAAATTTTCTAACTTTTGGGACAATATTGTCTGATAAAGAGTATATTAATATACATGTTTAAGCCAGAATGATTTGAAATTTAAATATGACTTCCCTAAGACCTTAAAGCTACAGTGTGTAATAATTACTGGGATATACAGTCAGAAATGTAATATATTATACATAACTATGTTATTTATCATCATCTACGAGCTCAGCCTCTTAACCTTAATATTTGCGTTGCCTTAGAATTCGTTATTTATAATTACATAGGAGCGGGTCTCGCAGCCATGGAGGCAGACATCTTTGCACTACGGCAGCGCAGAGCCAACAAACTAGCGATTGCGAGATCGCCCATTATGCTCGAAAGTAACTACGGCAAGTTGAGAGAGATGAACTGAGACGGTACTGAACAATAGATGGCAGTATTATGCCTGAGAATACTATCTGTAAAATTATCTATGTAAACAAACCTCATCACTTGAGAAGGTAGGTGATGCAGACGTCGTGGAAGACATTTTGTCCCGTAACGCTCGCCGTACTGTTGGGGGGGAGAAGCGGTGGGGGGGAGATGTTCATGTTGCTGCTGTCTGCAGTCTGGACGTTAGATGTCGCTAAAAATTACATACTGTAGCTTTAAGCATTTTAAGAGAAGTGTGGATTGCTCTGTGGTGCAAGCACATTTTATGAAATCTAAATGATATGCATTGCAAGAACAGGAAGAATCTTTTTAACCACCTGCAGCAAAGGGGAAATGCATTGTCTGCATCCTGACTCATTTGTTCAACAACAATGAGGAACTGTCATATTTTGCTTGTTCTCATCCCAACTGGTGATTATGTGTCTCCTGAAACGGGTCTCTCTGTGCCGCGGCTCCATTCAGTGAGCGGCATGTGGGAGCAATATCCTGGCAGTGGTGGGAGGCGGAGGAGAAGCGCTGCTCTGGTTATCAATTTTAGCTGCACTGCGACTTTTTATTGGTTTAAGAAGCACACACATCCGTTATAGTGGGATTGTTTTTTTCATTAGGACTAATATTTCATCTCACATGGGAAGGTTTTTATCTTCGTCGCTTCAGTCCATCTTGTCATATAATTGTTTTCATTTGAAATGAACCACTTTTTTCAGAGCATCACACTGATACTCTCTATTGCACTGCTTAAGCAAGGCTCATAAAAAGTACACCAGTGTATTGTTTACAATGCAGTGACTTCCTAGGTTTGAAAAAAAAGTAATAAGTAAGGTCTGTTTGTTTGCTTTTTAATATAAAGGGTGATAAAAAGTGACTCTTCAGATTCTGTTACAAAAACATAATCTTCGGCTTTTTTTACTGGTTCACTGACTTCTTTTTATGAAAAAAATAACCCTTAAAAATATCAATTCTTTAAAAAAGGATAACATTTCAAAATATAAAATACGAATGAAAAATGCAAAGTAATTAGATATGAAAAATAAATATGAAAACAAACATTTAATAACAAAAATCTAACATCCATCCATCCATCCATTTTCCTTCAGGCTTTATCCCAAGCGGGGATGCGAGGGGTGCTGGTGCCTATCTCCAGCTGTCAACAGGCGAGAGGCGGGGTACACCCTGGACAGGTCGCCAGTCCATCGCAGGGCAACACAAAGACAAACAACCATTCACACCTACCTGTAAGGAGAATTTAGAGAAGCCAATCATCCTAACAGTCAGCTTTTTTGGACATCTAAAATAACAGCAAAATTATTCTCAAAAACCCTTTTTTTAATTTTCAAAGTTTTGTCCACATTTGTAATTTGTCATAGAGCCAAAAGGTCTGCATTTGTAATGTTAAACCCCAAATCAACAGCCTTCCAGAGCAGGCAGCGGCAGCAGCTTCTCTATGGTACAAATTGATGCCTTCTTCCTTCTTGTTGAGGTGATCACACGCTAATGACCATACAGTCATCTGTATATGATTAGCAGCGTCTGCCTGCTCCTGTTCGTATATTATGTCATGTTTATCCAGCCCTCACACATTAAAGCCTAGACCTGATATGCATGGATTAGTTTCTTGTTGCCATGACTGTATGATGGCTCAGCTTTTTTTTTTTTCTGTTCCTCCTCCACCTTCTCTGGAGTCTTAAAAAAACAAGTAGACATGAAGCTGAGGCCTGATGAACGCTTCTAGGTGTTTTAATGCAAGTGAACAGAATATTTTAAGTGAGTTGCAGGACTTTCTTCTATAATCACCTGAACATTTTTACACCAAACAAGGAAAACCACAACTCAGACATTTGTATGGTTTCTGTAACTGTTGTAAGGAGATGCTGGTGATGGTGCTGAGAGGCTGTGAACTGCAGATGCAAAGGAAAGAGTGCATTCAACTGAGATTTACTGTAGCTACATGTTGAGGAAGAATCATAGTGGAAACCAACATGAAAAAGGCTTTAAAACATTGGTCCTTGTTAGTGTGCAATAAAAAGGTCCATTGGAATATCTAACTGTTTAAGTTTAAAATCAATTTAAAGTTGGACATCATCAGTGGCTAAATTTAAAAAATTCGGTAAAATCGGGTCAATCAGGACTTTTACATGATGCTCCTCTGCTTAATAAACTTTATGTGACTGATCATCATCTGCCAAGCATAAAAAATCCTTTCTTTCCAACTATCAGGATTTTAGTTTATCCAGCTCACAAGAGCTGATAAGCTTTTTAAATTTCTACCCAAAGGAATCCCTAAATTATATCCAAAGCAAATATTTAATTGCATACTGTTTTGGATAAAGACCCAGATGAAAAGGTACATAGATCTTTGAAAATTTCTATCTTATATTTCTTGTTTCTATTTGAATATTTCAACATTTTTGTTAAAATATTGAAATTTAGGTCCAGATTGCCATGGTATTATACGGCAATTATGTAGGTTCTCTGTTTTTTTTTTTATATCAGACCCCTCTGAATTTAAATCTGCTTTGACCCCTGAGCAGCCATAACCAAGGGGCAAAATGAAGAAATAAAGCCAAAATTACCAAAGTAGAAAGAAGAATTTTTGAGTAAGGAAGATCTTATTGATCTCATAATTCATAGTAGATCAAGAAGTGTTTGATTTTGAATGGAAACCTTGTATGTCTAAAACCATTCCTTTATTGTACATTTTGTCAGCTTGTCTGTCTGCCATATTAACCAATATTACGTGTTGAACAAGTTCTGCCATTTTCACAGCTTGATATGGACACATTTTTATACAGTAGGGCTTTTATTCATAAAAATGTAAATTTTAATTCTAGAATTAAGTACTCTGCCCAACAGAAATGATAAACTGTAACCTGATTATTTTGATTAACAATCAGAATGATGGATAGAATAAACCAAGACTCGTTAGCTGCTGTCCTAATGTTTAATATTGTCCTGTCTCACAGTGAATCTCCAAACCAGGTGAGTTCAGGGAGATGTTCATTAATGTTTTAAGTTTTCGCTTTCATCAGACCTTTTGAAGATTTGCAACAGTTGCAGTTGCTGGATGGAACAGTGGAATATTCAAAGCTGCTTCTGTGATAAACGAAAATACGAACTTAAAGTTTTTTTTATTAAAAACTGTATGCCATTATTATTTGCATAGCACACTACACAATGTTTATCCATCACATAAAATCCATATTAAACAGATTGAATTTTGTGGTTTCATACATGACAAAATGAGGAAAATATTTCAAAAGCATAAAAAGCTTCAGCCAAGAGATCTGCTTTTTGCTTGTTATGATGCAAAAAGGGCTGCAAGAATAAAGAGTTTCTCCTCCCTGTAGCTACATTCTCCCTGTTGCCTCTGGCTGAAGGCGTCCTGTCACATTTCATGTCACTCAGATGAAGGGTAGGTCACATTAAGTATTCAGGAAAAAACAAAGAGCTGGAACAGAAGCAGTGGTGGAGCCGGCGGGGATGTCCGCTGGCTTCTCTTGATGGATAATGCAGCAAGACTAAGACAGAACCACACTATTATATATACAGAGTAAAAAAAAAAATCTATTCTACCAATATATGTATAAAGTTTACATTTGTGAATTCATTCAGGTCCGCTGTATGCTTGCTATACGTAGCAACCATCACCAAATTAAATTGGCATAAAAACTTTTTTCTGATTTTAAAACCTACAATCCTTTCAGGTTTCAGTTTATTTCTTTGAAGGATTAACTAAACTGTTCACATTAGAACCAGTTTTTTGCCCATCTTCTCATGTTGCCTGGGTTGGCCTCATCCATATAGATTTTCAACATACCGCATTTTAATGAAATCACCAATTAGCCTCGTAGAAACTTGTTTGCAAGTTATTCAGTGTTGCCCACTTAGGGCTTTCTGTTATTAAATGTAGCGTCATCTTTCCAAAGATGACAGTGAACTTTCTTCTGTGTTAATGGAGAATTTGGCGACATTGAAAACACTGAATTCTGTTCGCTGTTTATTTCCAACAAGGCTCTGCAGACGGAGCTGAAGCATTTTGGGAAACATGCGAGCGTTTTCCAGGTGGTGAGTGTGGGCTGTAAGGACACCAAACTGAAACATGGTCAGTCTCTGCAGAGACAAGTGTTCATGTTTCTGGACTCTCCAACTCAAACGCTGGACGTCTCGTTCCATATTAAACATTAGCAGGGATACTGCATGGTGTATGCTAGCTCAGGTAACATAAAATGAGGGAGTGTGCCCCGCTGTCCTCTGCCCCGACAGCGGGGAGGGAAGCTGCTCCCCGTGATAATGCTGAGGTGGACGGCTTTGTGGCTGGTACTGAGGGTGATGGTGCCCTCCAGTTTAAAGACAGCGCTGTAGGTGAGGAGGAGGCTGTGATCAGGACAGGGCGGAGAATGGATGACCTGGGGAGGACAGAACAGCATGCAGAGTGTGTTACCCCGCAGGATGTAGAGAGGCAGCAGGTCAGCCCTGATAGTGAGCCAGATGATCTGCTTGTGGCCATGGTGATAGACGGTGAATCTGACTCTGATAGCTTCTCTGTAGCAGAGAGCTCCTCTCAGAGTGTTGATTTGTATTCTCTGGAGGAGATTAACGGTTTCCTGGATGACACCTTTGGAAAAAACTAAATGTAAAAGAATATTTTCCTGATGTGGATGAATTTACTCAATCAGTCACTGCTTTACGGAGAGTTGTTGGGTTTGACAGCAGGAAAACTTTCCCTATCAAGAAGCACATCACTGGTCTTAGGAAAACCCTTCAAACAAAAAACAGCAAAATGTCAAAGAAAATGAAACTTTAAGTACCTTTCCCTACTGGTATGTCTCTATTCTCCTTACATGAAGGGTCTTAAGAGTGGCCTCATTAAAGGGGCAAAGATGGAAAAAAGAGAGCTATAATAACAGATGTAATCACACAGAAAAGACCTATAGCACGAATGAAATAGATTGGGGACAAATCTAAGTGCAGAAATCAGCTTCATTTTTCTTAACTTATATGCACCAAACCAAGGCCCTGAGAAACTTTTAAAATAATCAAAGAAGAACTAAATAATATTGGAGCAGGAGAGTTTATTGTATTGGGTGGTGACTGGAAGTGCTGCACTGATTTTACATTAGATAGGAGAGACTGGAGAGGAGCCACATGTTCAGTCCTCCTCGTTTTTGTCTGATTTATAAAATCGAGTTGGTTGATGTGTGGAGGATGAAACACCCTTCAGAAAGGCAGTACACTTTGGTAGAAATGTCAAAATGGGAGAGTAAGTGCAGCTAAACTGCAAAGGTTTAATCTACCTGCTTATTTTACTCCATGAGTTTTTAGCTGTCAGGTCTTCCCAGTAGTTTTTATCCGACCATCATTCAGTCTGAGATGTTAAATCATTAAAGGATCTAAATTCTTGTGGAAATTTCAAGGTGTTTTGGGCCTATTGGAGATCAGAGAAAGATGGCTCAGTGGTGGGAGGTAGGAAAAGCTCAGGTTAGGGTGATTTGTCACAAATATACAGCCAGAGTCACAAAAAACATCAAGAGAGCCATGCAGGAGTTTATAGGACCAGACTTGGTAAATGTCTTACAAGAAGATCAGCAAAATAACCTTTTACAATAAAGAAAAAAACAGGAGTTTTACTCTTTTCTGCAGGAGAGAGCTTTAGTCCGAGCACACTTCACCAGACTACAGGACACTGATGCACCAACCACCTCCTTTTTCAATCTGGACGACGGTTGCTCCAAAAAAACAGACGTGTTGTACTGTGAGAAGAAGCGGCTATACTAAAACTGTGTGGCAGGTGCTGTATAAAGTGAAGTTGTGAAAATGTTTTTTGAAATGGGTGAAAAGGGAAGCAAAAAGTCCTAATGTTGGAAATCTGGGCGGTGATGATGCTTGATATACGGGAGGCTCCAACCCCAGGAATTGATTTAATTTCCGTGGCAGCCTATTATTCTAGAATTAAACCACTTCTTCTAAAGTGCTCCGAGATCATCTTGCTTCGTATCACTACACCACGGATACTGTCACTAATAGGCATTAATAAATGAGAATTTGATATTGAGACTACTGATGGGGATAATTTGGTTTTAATAAGACCTTTGGTGAGTCAATACCATCTTGAAAAATACAACAACAACAAAACAAAAGCAAGACTTTCCACTATTAAACCCTTTCTATTGAGTTAACCTGTCACACACTAATCCCCTGAAGACTTAATTCAATCAGCAGGATTAGCTGCTAACACCATAGAACACAGCTGGATCTGTAAACCTGTTCCACACAGGTCTCTGCATCCAATCCAACCGATGTGTTGAACAAAGCAGCCATTACTGCTCCCCAGGCTAGACGATAGACACAAAGTGCATGAGCTGTAATCAATTTGACTGAGCGGAAATAGTCTGGGACAACAATCCTAACCCAATCCTGGGCCACCCTCTCAGAGCCCAGCTGCCTCAGGCGGCAATAAGCCCAGGATTACACAGGATGTACGAGTACAAACTGGCAAGTTGGATGAGCCAATTATTTCTCCTCTGCTAACGCTGACAATGAGCCTGCAGAGTCCAGCAAAGCTGACCTTCCTACAGTCCAAGAAATGTCATCTGACCAGGATCCTTTTCAATACAGACAGACCTGCTTTGTGTCGTCCAACACCTCCACCTCCTGACATATGAAAAGTAGGATTCCCTGAGGGTCCCTCTGCTCTAATCGGATGGACCTATCAGATGGATCTATTTTTAAAACCCACTGAAGGTTGTGTGTAAGGATTGCCTTTGTTAATACAGAGAAGCGTAGTATTAGTCATATTGATTTGACACTCCTGAATGTAAAAACCTGGGCTGATGTGAACCAGCTGAGGATTAATCCTCTGCTGCAGAAAATGAGAAGCCATTTACCTCTCCTCTTGGGAGTAATACGCTAAATCCCCCGCAGAGAGGAAGAACGTCAAACTGATCTGTATGCTTCCTCATCACTGGTACGACCCTGTGGGCTGCTAGGAAAGCCCTGAAGCGCAGCAGCTGCTGGCTGCATCTTTCTCACTGATAAAGCGCCTGGAGAACCGTGACGCTGCAGCAAGCAACCCAATTCAGCTGTGAATATTTTTTATTCCAAAACACGTACAACCTGAGCATGACCTCAGTCAAGTCTGTAGGCACATGAGGTGCAATGTGTTGGCGAGCTGCAAAGGGGGAAAATATCTGAATAGTGATAATAGTGAGACATATTTAAGAAGAAAATGTTTATGCAAAAGCTTTAACATGTCCAGCAGAGTTGCAGTCACTTCACCTACAGCATCCTCACTTCGGTATGTTTCCTGTGTTTACAGTAGTTTTTTTCATCTGCATTGTATTAGACACCTGATAAGGTTTAGTAGGATGTAGAAACTAGAGCTGCCTTAGGTTTTTTTAACCTTCCACAAGCTTTTAGAGACTGTTCCAATTTTCTGAGGTCAGACACTGATGTTGGCTGGAATGGCCTGACTAACACTTTTTGCTCTAATTCATACTGAAGGTGTTTTGCCTGCTAAGGGTTAAAGCCAGTCCAGTTCTACCACAACAAAATTGTTACCTTACACCTAATAGAAATTTAAATCCAATTCTCCCCAAAATGTTGAGATGGAGAAATTGACAAAATAATCCTAGAGTTCATTTAACCCAGCTACTAAAGAGCCAACCAGTGGCAGCTGGCCTATAGAGGGCGCTAGAGCACTGGCCTACCCACCCAATGACCTTTATTAAGACAAAACAAAAATTAAATTACAAAATTAAAATATTTCAAAATATATTAATATCTTTTTTTAGCTGTACAAGATAGATATTTGATCTTTAATGATAAGTAAAGCTGTTTCAAGAGACTGTTTTGTGACGTATTTCCGCCCTGGGGCGCAAAAATCTTTGACACGAACAGTCGTCACAGTCGTACAGTGGCTGATGGTCGAGTCGTGGAAGTGAAGTCCCTTAAAGCAAACTTATCAAGAGAAGCTGCAGGTGAAATCGTTTGGACTCGATCAGCTAAATACTCAAATTATTCAGCAAGACAGATGGAGACAGTACACTCGGTCTTTTTCCAGGGCCTGCTTTAGCTACAAGGTCTGGCTAACTACCTGCAGCTAGGCTAAGGCTTTATTCTGCTGCCTTAACTGCCTGCCTCCTTTTTCAAATGTCAGGATCTGACCCAGCATGGATAAAGACAGGTAGGATTGATTCAAAGCATTTTTTAGAAAAGGCAAAGAAGAATGAACAATCTGGGATTCACATAGAAAATAATATAATAGTGTACTTTTTCTAGATGTTTCTAGATAAACACATTCTCAAAAAATACTTTTTATATATTAAAAATATATAAAGCTGACTAATATCCCAGGCGGCCTCTGCAGATGGCCGCTCACACTGAGCCTGGTTCTGCTTGAGGTCTCTTCCTGTTTAAAGGGAGTCTTTGCTCTCCACTGTTGCTCCAAGCATGCTTAGTTTGAGGGATTGCTGAAGAGTCAATGAGTCGATGAAATCACCTGGTTTTCCTTAGATAGAAAACTTTGACTCAATTTGCGGGATGATCTGATTGAACTGTAAAGTGCCTTGAGATGACGTGTTGTGAATTGTTGCTATAGAAATAAACTGAATTGAATTGAATTAATACCCTCCCCATTATTAAACTGGTACATTACTTTTTCTAGGTTTGTGACACAATACTGGACTATGAAAAACACTGATTTACCTTCACAAATCCTCAGAGGGGCAAGATTTACGTACAAAAATAAAACCTTTACATGAAATTATGTTTTTGTTTTTATAAAGTGTTTTTATAATAATTTTTGCTGTTGGCGTTCATATAAAAATACTGGTGATATAACTTAGTATACATTTGATTGGTTTTTGGTATGTGTCTATTTTGAATTTATAGCCTCCCCTGGAAAAAACTCCCCCACCTCCCACTGGAGCCAACCCCTGTCAGCGCATATGAGAGGCATCTATCCTGCTGCTGCTGAATCGCTGTGCTGAATTTATTTGGGGAGTCCAGGTCTCCCTTTGTCTCCCACTGCTGTCTGCTTGTCTTTAAAAAAAAAAATCAGTGGAAGATATAGATGAAGAGATTGAAATTCATCCAGACTGAAATTAGAGAATATTTAAAAAAGACTTTAAAGAGTTTTTGATAAACAAAGAAAAAGGTGAACCTAAGAAGAGGTGACCCTAAGAAGAAAACTAAAGCTTTTGTAGGGAGATGCATAAAATACCAGAAAAACAACATTTTGTGGCCATAACTGGTATATTAAACATGTCATCTCAAGGCACTTTACAGTTCACCGGATCATACAGTCAAGGTTTTCCATCTAAGGAAAACCAGTTTATTGCATCATCAGCTCAAAGGAAATCCCTCATAATAAGCATGCTTGTAGCAACAGTGGAGAGGAAAAACTAACTTGTAACAGGATGAAACCTCCAGCAGAAACAGGATCAATGTGAGCGGCCATCTGGTAACTGTAAAAGGCGGTCCCGTCCAGAAAACACACAGCCAGGCAGACAAGCTCCGAGCCAGCTCCCATGTCAGAGGATGAAGAGAGCACATCCAGCCAGTCACAGTTAGAGAAACAGGACCACACTGAAAAACAGGCGGCCTCCAACATCTATAAACAAAGGTGTTGATGGTAGCAGCAACTAATGACTTGATTCTGACAGTATAATTTCAGATCTTCTTGCTCATCCAATCTCAAGGGAATGGTTGAAGTTTCTTTGTAAACATTACATTTCTGAAACACTAAACTTGTTCTGTTTTACAGATATCTTTATATTCCTTGCTATAATTTCGATGTGTTTATGTATTATTTTAATTATTTCATGTCTGTTCTTTAATGTAATTTGGGTTAAAAACCAAGTCAAAACATTAATATCAGCGCATTTTACATAAAAAAATCTATTCCTTCTAGACTTAATAAAGCTTTACGTTTTCTCTATGTGCTGTTGACTAAAAAACAATATAAAGTGAATTACCTCTTAAGTCCAGAGGGTCTTAGGAGCAAATTCCACCTGAAATTACATATGTAAAGTAAAAAAAATACAGCTCCTAAAATATAAATTGTAAAAAAGAATTGTTTGTAGTTTGTAGAAAGGCATTAAGGAATATTGACAGAATAAGTTCAAGCATGTTTGTTCCACAAAGGTTTCAGTAGGCAGTAAGCTAGGCGGAAATGTGATTTTGGCACAATGCCAAAAGTGCAAAAATGCATTTTTCTAATCAAAGAAGGGAATCTGCCAACACAAATATGCTGAATTAAATTATTTGAGACCTTCTGAATAAGGCAAAGCCTTTTCGACTAAGGTTTAGCCATTCTTTCACTGAAATATACCAATAATATCACCAAACTGAATAGAAAATATAATAAAATGGTCGCACAATTACCTCCGACCCCTCCTTCGAAAGGTCCGAAGTGATGCCAGTCCTTACGGGGTGTGGCTAAAAATAAATAGTTGTGGGTGGATTACAGGTGGAATTTTAGATCTCATTTTATTTGTTTACACAGCTATAAAACAAAACTTATTTGTAAAAAAAAAAATGATTTTGAAACATGTTTTAATAATTCTAAAGCCCCATTTCAAAGGCGTGTGGATAAAGCACCATGTGACTGTGTTTTGTCCATTTCTATAAATAGATAAGCATGAGCAGGTGTCAGTTGGGACCTGTAAAGGGCCCGCCAGGATTAATGGATTAAGCAATAAAAAAAAAAAATAAAAAAACTAGGATTATAGGATCATAAAAGACAAGATTAACTCTTTTTTTTTTTTAAGAACGTTAAGGTTTTTCTCAAATATTATCTGGGAGGAACAAGAGCAAAAATAGTTGTTGGGACTGTAAATATTGCCCAATCTTTAGTAACAGGAATATTATCAGTCCATTAATTAATCTAAAGATTGAATTTCACAGATGCTGGTTATGCTGAACCTGGGTAACGTTTGCAGCTTCTGACTGTTCACTCTGATCGCATCAACCCCAGCATGACCAACACGACTGACAAAACCTACTAATTTGATCTTTGATTTTTGTCAACATAAATAATACTGACTTTTTAACAGCTAAAAGAAGATGCCTCCCAGTAAATCGGAACTGCAAAGGAAGCATTACTTTTACAAAACAAATAATGTTCTAGTTGATTTTTTTTTAATCTTATCTTTGTAAAACAGGCTTCTTAATACCCAAAGAAGAAGTCTGGTTGTTTGAAAACCTGTAGACGCTTCTGGAAAAAAACAAATTGGATATGTGGTTTTGCTCTTTGTTTGAGGAAAGGTCACAGACAAAGCAGCAGAGCGGCATCGCTGCGAGTCGGCTACTGGTATCAGAGAGGAATGTTTAGCCCAGTGGCCCTTTGATGACTCATTGAAATCATGGTGATGTCTGAAGAAAGCTCTGCTTGTTTCTCCCTGATCCGTTCACTGCTACCTAAAAGAAAAGAAAGCTTCAAGCCAACTACTGCATCCTCATTAAACTCAGTGTAAAGTTTTTGAGCTCAACCTGCAGGCAGAAAATGCCCTAATAAATTGAATACCATCTTTACCTATTTATTCTGCAGTTCTCTCCAACAGTCAGGTTTACATCATCACTGGTTTACATTTCAGCATGTTCACTACAAGATAAGAATAAATCAATTTTGGTAGAGATACCTGAATAGTTCCATTGTTATTTAGCTTAGCGGCAGTTTGTACATTAAGTAATGATTAAAAAATAAGTCACTGTAGATATTACCGCATATATAGTAAGTAGTCGGATTAACTGTTGAATTAATCATTTCCTAGAAAACAGAAGTTCTCAGCCAGACGTGTCAAATTCTTTACTTAAAAGTACACAAGCATCTGTACTTTAGTACAAGTACAGATGCTTGTGTAAATATTAAAAAGATGTTCTTAAAGCTACAGTGTGTAATAATTACAGGGATATACAGTCAGAAATGTAATATATTATACATAACTATGTTATTTATCATCATCTACGAGCTCAGCCTCTTAACCTTAATATTTGCGTTGCCTTAGAATTCGTTATTTATAATTACATAGGAGCGGGTCTCGCAGCCATAGAGGCAGACATCTTTGCACTACGGCAGCGCAGAGCCAACAAACTAGCGCTTGCGAGATCGCCCATTACGCTCGAAAGTAACTACGGCAAGTTGAGAGAGATGAACTGAAATCTATACCCTACACAGACTAATGAAATACTATCTGTAAAATTATCTATGTAAACAAACCTCATCACTTGACAAGGTAGGTGATGCGGACGTCGTGGAAGACATTTTGTCCCGTAACGCTCGCCGTACTGTTGGGGGGGAGAAGCGGTGGGAGGGAGATGTTCATGTTGCTGCGGTCTGCAGCCTGGACGTTAGATGTCGCTGAAAATTACACACTGTAGCTTTAAATCTAAAAGTACAGGTTCTACGTTGTACCTCTTTTTCTTTCTCCTTACCTAATACAAAAAAAAAAAAAACTCTATTCTTTATTCCAGGGTGTCCCAATCCAATATTGATATTGAACCATAAATTGGTCAAACCACAGATATTTTCCTTCAACTAAAATTTTGATAGTGGAATGCTGATAGAAACACTCTTCTCCTGTTTTTCAGTGTAGTCCTGTTTCTCTGACTGTGACTGGCTGGATGTGCTCTCTTCCTCCTCTGACATGGGAGCTGGCTCGGAGCTCGTCTGCCTGGCTGCGTGTTTCCTGGACAGGGCCGCCTTTTACAGCTGCTTTTTGTATCTCTGCTTCTGTCTTCTTGAACCCCAGTCGGCCTCGGCAGATGGCCGCTCACACGGAGCCTGGTTCTACTGGTGGTTTCTTCCTGTTAAAATGGAGTTTTTCCTCTCCACTGTCACTACAGGCATGCTCAGTATGAGGGATTACCTTCAAGTTGATACGATCAACTAGTTTTCCTTAGATAGAAAACTTTTAATCAATTTGACTGTATGATCTGATTGAATTGTAAAGAGTCTTGAGATGACATAAGTTGTGAATTCCACATACTTCTCAACTATAGCAGTATATAATCTGTAATCTTTTATCTGCTATTATGTGTCATTAACCTGTATTAAAACCCTATTAATATATAATCCATATCCTAACTTTCCTGTGTAATCTGTAGTTTTCATATTTATATATTTTATAGCCTCTTACAATTACTCTCTGTTTATATATACCATTTTTAGTCCATACATACATATTCTCTCTGCACATAAATAAATAAATAAATAAATATATCTTGTGTAGCACTTCTGGGTGGATGCAAACTAGATTTTGTTGCTTATTACTTGTGACAATGCAATGACAATAAAGTTGAATTTATTTCTATTCTAATCTCATAGCTATATTTCTCTGAGTGATATCACCGATCAAGCCTTTTCTATTAGTCCAATCTACAAATAAGAAATAAAACTGAGTACAATTGGTGCTGATATCCTATGTGTATCGGTCAATTTTCAAAGCTGCAATATGAAAAAGTTGTGTGGGAAAATCCCTACCTTAAATAAAACAGTTCTCTCTGCAGACTTGAGAACTACCGTGTAATTGCTCTCTTCTCAAGGCAAACAAAGTAGCAGCATTTCAAAAATGGCCCTTCCCAGTCAAATGCCAGCCGAATGGCAGCCCACTTCCCTCCAACTCCCAGCAAAATCCCCTCCAACTTCCAGCCACTGGAGTGACCCGCTCTTGCATATTTTTTTTACTCTGACTCCACCCTTTCACTGAATTACAGGGTCTGACCAGGAGATTATGCTTCTCTTTAGGTTTTAATGTCCACAAATCATGACAGAAAGAATACTTTAGTGCAAAGATTGATACCTAAAAAGAAATTATAGGGGACCAGCAAAGGGCCCATAAAGGAAAGTGGGGCAATTTTGAATTGCTACTACTGTAATGGGTTTAAACCATGCCCATGCTCTTACCTTTCAAAACAAAAAACTAATTTGAATAATGTTAATATAAAAGTTAAAACCTTGGTCACAATCTTTATAGTGTTATCTGAAGGTGTATTTTCTAGTTTCTGTTCATCTATGACAAAACTTCTGTTTAATTTAACCTAACATATCACTCATCACTTTTCATGATGACAAAGGATCTTCTTCCCTTCAGATTAGTGGCAGACGTTAGCAATGTACTGTCGGTACTTCCATCCCAGTTGTTTTCCATCTAAAGGATGAAAGCCAGCATTTTAATCAAGAAATGTGAAAAGCACAAGCAGATTGTGAGATTGAGACTTTTCCTTCATCTCATGGAAAACAGAAATGACATATTAAAAATTCTCTGACTCCCTACCCTGGTGAAGGGTACAAAGAGAAATGTTGCAGACACCTCGGTGAGGCCAAGGTTAGTTGAGCTGCAGAACTGGAATGGATTTAAAATAATGCTTTGCTTGCTAGAAAATGTTTCTCTCTAAAAGGAAAGCAGTATTGTCAACTTTCTTATGAATATTTTCTGCTTTCTCTTCTCCTACGATTCAAAACAAAAGAGCTAGAGCAGCTCATCCACACTGAAGGGTATTTATACCTAGCTACTGAGAGAACACCTCAGCAGAAACAGAGAGGCTGAAGTGGGAGAACAGTGAGCAGAGCTTTAAGCCTCTTCTTATCAGCTGGCAAAATACATTGTGATCAGCAGCCTGTCCTTGGAGCCACAATAGCTCAATTCTAGCCCAGGAACAATGTTACTCTTTAATAATGGCAGACATTCATCCAGAAACACCAATGTCTATGTGCAGCACAGAGCTTACTAAGGCATAGATACAAGTATTAATGGAGGGGGCTTTACTAACCTCATGATAAAGTGAACCACCTTTTATGAATAAACAAGAATTGGTTGAATACGTTTTATCGTTAATCTTCCTACATGAAAAAAAAAAGGATTATATCAACCATGTTTTATTTATTTAACCCCTATTATACACTGCCTCCTGCTGCGGTGCGAAGCCCAAAGGAGCTCCAAGGAGCATGTCCAGATAATGCAATGAAAGCCAGTGAAAAACATATACATAAGACCAAAGTAACGGATCAAATCACAAAAACAAAAAGTAAAATACGGTCGAAAAATTAGAGCATTATCAGAGCCCTTTTACAGGCAGGGAATTTTAAAGAGGCACAAGAAGTAAAATTGAGAACATTCCTTATGGCGGTAGATTTGTTTCTTTATTATTCAATTAAAATAAAAAATTGCTTCAATCAAAAAATATACTTTGAAATAAAAACACTTTGACTTCAATGAAAATAAAAACTTTTCAATTAAAGAAAAAAAGTATTTCCAAAAATATAGTTGAAACTCAAAAAAATGCATTGACTGAAAAGGTTTTCTTTGCACACATATATATATATTAGGGATGGGACAATTTACGAAAACCGTCCGAACCGTTCGGTTCGACTGTCTCGGTTCGATTTGCGTGTGTTTCGTTCGGTTTATGCGCTGCTCCTTTTTCTTATAGGCGAAGCGTTTACACTCCAGAGCAGAAGGTGGCGGTACTGCTACCACAGCCAACCACCAGTAGTAAACAAGAAGAAGAAGAAGAAGCGAAGCAGCGTAGCCGGGTGTAGCAGGGAAAAAAGCGAGTGGGAAAGAACAGGAGTTGGAAGACGCGCCAGCAGCACTTTATAGGTCTGCTGTATTGGACCACTTTGCATTTAGAGTGACCTACGATGACGGCGGAAAGAAAGTTGTGGATAAAAGTGCAACAGTGTGCAAGCATTGAGCAACACGTTTTGTTTATGCTAACAGCAACATGACCAACATGTCATGATAACCCTGAAATCCCTCATACTCCGTCAGCAACCCCCGCTGCTCTCCAGACCGCCTGCTCAAAGCAAAGCCTACAGCCCCCACTGTGACTCCCGTCCGCTCCGCTCTGAGTCCCTTGGAGATGGTAGAGAGCATGCGCCAGATGATTAAGGCCCCATCCACACGAAGTCAAAACGAACACGAAACGCTGATATTTTCCAAAACGTTTGCCGTAAAGACGGAGACGTAAAATAAATGTGAGCGTCCACACGAATGCATGAAAACGCTGCAAAATGTATGCCAGGCCTGTAAGTGGCGCTGTGGTGCCAAAGCAAAAATAAGCGACGAAATGTTGGGCATGCGCACTAATATTTATACATGGTTGCCCTGCGGGTCCATTTTCGTGGTTAAGTCAAATTCAGGTTCTGAACTATGTCGTCGATATTGCTCTGTTCTTCCTGGAGATATTCCAGAAGAAGAAGATTCTGTTGTAAGCCCGACAGCAGGGTGAGTAGCATTAGCAGCAACGGCGCCATTGTTGTTGTGATACTGGTCGCGCATGCGTGTTTAGAGGCGACGCTATGACACATGCGTGTAAAAAAAAATATGCGGTTAGAGCTTAAAGATGGAAACGCGAAAACGGCGTTTCGAAATCTTCCCACTCTGAAGGCTGAATAAAAAAAAGATCGTTTACAGACCCCCGAAACGCCGGCTTCGTGTGGATGAGAGGCTGGTTTGGTGAAAAATTTGTGCGTTTAGGCCAGGGTTCGTCTTCGTGTGGACGGGGCCTAAATTCAAAGCAGCAAAACATACGGAAATGATCCTTGGTTTCCGCGGATCATTTAAAATAATTACAATCCATTATTTTTGGGGGTATTTTTTCATTAATTTCATAAATTTTTATGGGATTTCGGTGTAACAATCAACATATACCGAATCGAACCGAACCGAAAACCGTGACCAGAAACCGGGAATCGAACCGAACCGTGGATTCTGTGAATCGTTCCACCCCTAATATATATATATATACACTGTAAATAATATCCGTAGAATTAACAGTAAATTCCTGTAAAATCATGACATAAAAAAACTGTAGATGCAAAAACAATGAAGCATTGTGTAATTTACAATGATAAACTGTAAAACTCCTAACCAAATAAAACTGTTCATTTTACAGTAAGAATATGTTGAATAGATCAGAATTTTTTGTATAATTAGCAAATTAATGTAATTTAAACACAAATTAACTGTAATGTCAAAAAAAGTCATACAGTTAAAATTACATCATTGCCCTGTTAAATAAAAGTCAGTGGCCTAGGCCCTTTGGCACATTTCATAAAACGAGTTGTTGCCTCGGCAACCGCCCGAGCCGCTTGTCGCTTGGACTGCCGTTACCAATCAGCTACCTCTGGAATCCCACAGTCAGAGAGCACTGAGTCCATTAATGGTACTCATCATAAGGGGTCTTTGGGCTGCGCTTCGACTGATCCCTAACCTAATTTTGTTTACCATTTCGTAAAACTCTAAACCAAATAAAACTGTTAATGTGTTGAAAAGACAATACTTTTTTTTTTTTTGAATAAATTAGGAAAGGGAAGCTTTATGTAGGTCTAGTTAACACGGGATGCCTATCCATGATATTTGAATGGAAAACACAGCTGAATCAAACCATGGCCATCTGGAAGAGGACTTATTGAATTGATTCGCTGCTCTACATATATTGGAATTTTTCATGGAACCAATCATTGGTAAGTAAACAATTCTATTTTCTGTTTATTCCTGCTATGTAGGTTAGTTTATTTTACAAATACTTTGTTCTTTGCAGGAGAATATCAAATTATTTTGGTTCAATGTTAGCTCCGCCCATTCACAGGCTGTATTTGCGCATCAGCGTCAGCGTCCCACGCAGTGGCTACTAGCTAGGTTGGTAACACGTGCGTGTTCGGCTCTGTGGCAGTGGCACTTAACAGACACCAAGTTTGAGTAAGTAATGTCTCTGGTTCTAGCATCAGGTTAAGTCAAAAGACAATTTTGTGAAACAAAACAGCGCGTTTTTATAGATTTCAATGGCTGATAGGCGAACTTCACATTGCTACTGGCTGCTAGCAGCTAATAGCTATTTTGCCTGTTTCAAGCTCCCCACGCCATGATTCAGTAAGTAATGTCTCTGGTTCTAGCATCAGGTTAAATCAAAAGACAATTTTGTGAAACAAAACGGCGCGTTTTTATTGATTTCACTGGCTGATAGGCGAACTTCACGTTGCTACTGGCTGCTAGCAGCTAATAGCTATTTAGCCTGTTTCAAGCTCCCCACGACATGATTCATTGTCATTTTTGCGGGAGAACATTGCACACGTTAAAAGGTTCTGTGTTGCATTGTAGGGTTGTGATGTTCCATTATGTGGAGGACACTTGCCTGGCTAGAGAAGTGGACATGAACAGAGTGCCCTTGACTCCCACCATTGTTGTATGTGGTAAGTTACCCTCACTCACAAATATATCCCAAATTTCTTCATTTCTAATTTAAATTATGTTCATGCATCATCTGTAATTGTTTTTGTCTCAGCTGTTAATTTCAAATACCCCCACTCATTCTCTCACACACTCACTCACACATTCACATGAACACTCTCACACACACACACACACCTGCCTTCCAAAGACTGAACACATGCTCTCTCATTCACACACTGACCTCTATCTCTTAATTGTTTCAGTTTTTTTCAGATGTTTTTTTTTTCATTTGCATACATATAGTACACACACTTGTTTTTACACTTGAGCTACGAGTCACCCCTTGCTCACACTGGCTCCGGTGCAGTTACCGAGCCGACGGAGACCGCAACTCCCGCACACCCCCTCTCACACCGCCCTTTTGACTACGGTGCGGTGCGGCTCTGCGGCTCCGGCAACAGGTCCGGAGATTTAACAGAAGTTCACTTGAGTTCACGTAACTTCACGCGATAACACGGCCCAAATAAAGGATTTTTGCGAGAGCTTGTTGCGGAGGGCTCCGGCACGCCGCAAGGATAGCTTTCTTGCGGAATTTTCTGCAGCGCCGGAGTGTCTCGGTAACCGCAGCCGGACAGCTCAGCAGCCGGTGAGAGAGGTTTACGTCTTTTTAATGACTTGGAATCACTGCGGCGCCGCACCCACCGCACCGCAACGGTAAGACCGGAGTCGGTGTGAGCCTGGGGTTACTGACATGTTAAAATGTTACCTAAATTGGTGACCAAAGTCTGACCATGCTGAGCATGAATCAGAATGTTAACACTGAACATTTTGGGTTGCACTACATGTTTCAGGTAGTCAATGTATTTCCGTACATTGAAAATGCAATGGAAACGTATTACAGGAACATGACTCTCCATGAACTAGGGGAAGATGCAATGCAATTTGCAATGTTTGGAAATACACTGACTACCTGAAACATGTAGTGCAAAATTTTCAATGTAAACATTCTGATTCATGTTAAGCATGATGAGACCTTTAATAATATATATATATTTTTAAAGTTGCATTATGTGGGGGGTACACGGTTGGCCCCTTAGCTCCCCGCCTACCAGTTAAACTTTAATTAATGGAAAACTGTAACCCATATTCTCACCTTTTTTGTCTTTTCCTTTGTACTGATTTGACTGGTTGAGATGGTTGTATCATTTATAGTGGTATATGTGTTTCTTCTCTCTTCTGTTAACCTAGATGTTTCTTCTCTATTAATCCGGAGAAGGGGACGAAAGTGGAACAAACAAAAACAAAATGGCTCCATGTGAATCCAAGAGTCCTTACTTTGATTCAGGACTTCTCAGACCATGAATGGCAAGCTATTTAAAAAGGTATGTGTGCTAGTGCTAATGCTACTGCTGTCCTTGATTATTGACTGACTTTACTAATGAAACTAATGGAGATTATGTATTTCTTTCTCTTCTCTATTCCATTAGTTGTTCCTTCAAGTGACTGCAACAGTGAACACCCATATGTTTCTCTAGATGTTCTTCTAGAAGCAATGCAGTTGCATGTTAATCTAAGCTTCTGTAACTTGGTTCATGACCTTTTCAACCATGAATGGCGAGCTGTTTGAAAAGGTACAGTACAGGCCAAAAGTTTGGACACACCTTCTCAATCAATGTTTCCTTTATTACCATGTCTATTTCCATTGTAGATTCTCGTTGAAGGCATCAAAACTATGAATGAACACGTGGGAATTATGTTCAATGCATCCAGAGAGTATTCACACCCCTCTCAATGTTTCAGCATTTGTTGCATTGCAGTCATGTCCTTCAGTCAAATAAGTTTATTTTTTCTCCCTGATCTAGGATCCGTGCCCCATAATGACAGCAAAATACAGAATTGTTGAAGTTTTGGCAAATCGTTAAAAAAACTGAAATATCCACATGGGCATAAGTATTCACACCCTAGCTGTCATTATGGATCACTGAGTCTAGATCAAGGAGAAAAAAATAAACTTATTTGACTGAAGGAGATGACTGCAATGCAACAAATTGTGAAACATTGAGAGGGGTGTGAATACTTTCTGGATGCATTGAACATAATTCCCACGTGTTCAGTGTACGTGTGCTAATGCTAATGTTGTCCTTGATTATTGACTGACTTTACTAATGAAACTAATGGAGATTATGTATTTCTTTCTCTTCTCTATTCCATTAGTTGTTCAAGTCACCGCGACAGTGAACACCCATATGTTTCTCTAGATGTTCTTCTAGAAGCAATGCAGTTGCATGTTAATCAAGCCTTTACCGTGATTCTCAAGCTCTCCATGAATGGCGAGCTGTTTAAAAAGGTGTGTGTGCTAGTGCTACTGTTATCTTTGATTATTGCTGACTTTGCTAATGAAACTAGTGGAGATTATTGTTTGTTTCTCTTCTCTATTCCCCTAGGTGTTCCTTCAAAGTGATGGAGCCGATGAACACCTATATCACCTTTTTTCGTGGCTCTATATTAACAAGGTTCACATTTATTCACTCACAATCCCTCTCTCTCACAAACACAAGTGCGACCACACACACACACACACACACACACACACACACTAATGATCTCTTTCTCATTATTTTTTCAACAATAAATTTGCATTATTGTGAATTGTATATTGTCTGACGAGTGGTTTGTTACAGCCTGACTTTTCATTTAGAAGTAATTTGAAGCAATGTAGATAGTAAGACTGTAATATATATATATATCCTGTTGTTTTTCCAGAATGATTTTGTTAAAAATACAGTACAAATGTAAACATCTTTAAAAAGAAATGTTGTTTTTACGGAAAAAAACTGGCAGCTGTGGTTGCCAGAATAACCCCGTTAAAAATACAGTACAAATGTAAACAACATTACAAAACAACTTGTAAATTTCACGTCCTAAAACTGCTTATTGTACATTGAATAACTGCAAAATGTACATTTTGTCATAATTTATTGTACATTAAATCCCAGTAAAATGTACAAGTTGTTCCGTAATGTTGTTAACAGTTTTGTTGTATTTTCTACGGGATTATTCTGGCAACCACAGCTGCCAGTTTTTTACCGTAAAAACAACGGATTTTTTTTTACAGTGTATATATATATATATATATATATATATATGTATATATATGTGTGTGTGTATATATGTATGTATGTATGTATGTATGTATATATATATATATATATATATATATATATATATATATATATATATATATATATATATATATATATATATATATTAGGGGTGGAACGATTCACAAAATCCACGGTTCGGTTCGATTCACGGTTTCTGGTCACGGTTTTCGGTTCAATTCGATACATGTTGATTGTTACACCAAAATGCCATAAAAATTTATGAAATTAATGAAAAAATCCCCCAAAAAATAATGGATTATAATTATTTTAAATGATCCGCAGAAACCCTGGATCATTTCCGTATGTTTTGCTGCTTTGAATTTAATCATCTGGCGCATGCTCTCTAGGCGGAGCGAGACATGCATCTGGCTGTTGTCAGGTTACATGCTCTCTACTTTCTCCAAGGAACTCAGAGTGGAGCGGACGAAGCCACAGTGGGGGCTGTAGGCTTTGCTTTGAGCAGCCGGTCTGGAGCGCAGCGGGGGTTGCTGACGGAGTATGAGGGATTTCGGGGTTAGCATGACATGTTGCTGTTAGCATAAACAAAACGTGTTGCACAATGCTTGCACCCTGTTGCACTTTTATCCACAACTTTCTTTCCGCTGTCATCGTAGGTCACTCTAAATGCAAAGGGCTCCCATACAGCAGACCTATAAAGTGCTGCTGGCGCGTCTTCCAACTCTTGTTCTTTCCCACTCGCCAGTCCGACACAATTCTCCACAACAACTGATTTTTTTTCCCTGCTAAGCTGCTTCGCTTCTTCTTCTTCTTGTTTACTACTGGCGTTTGGCTTTAGTTGCAGTACCGCCACCTTCTGCTCTGGAGTGTAATCGCTTCCTCTATGAGAAAAAGGAGCAGCGCATCAACCGAACGAAACACACGCGAATCGAACCGAGACAGTCGAACCGAACGATTCTGACGGTTTTCATAAATCGTCCCATCCCTAATATATATATATATATATATATATATATATATACACATACATACATATTTACACATATGGGGTGCAATCGTGGGGCGCCCGGGGAGCAATTGGGGTTAAGGGTCTTTGCTCAGAGTGGCAGTCTGTGGGAATGGGGCTCGAACTCAGAACCTCAGGTTTTCGAGCTCATTGCCCTAACCACTAGGCTGCCACTCAGAAAAAAGTGAGTTTAAGTTTATAAAGCAATGCAGAACCGACAAGCAGCCTAACAGGGCCATTAACAAGGTCATGAAGCTCGCCTATTATATGAAAAACAAAAAAAAGGAAACCACAATTTGAATAAACAGAGCAATTGCAAATGAGATGGCTGCAGTTGCAAAACAGCTCTATGATTCCTCAGAACGAACATATTGTGTTATGACTCTGTGCCAACTTATCTCTGCAAAACACTAGACTTCTTTAGGTCAGCTTTTAAACTAACCTTTTTAGTCAAACGTTATCCAAGCTTCAAGCAGGTTGAATTATAGATATATTCTTTTAAAATCATCCATACTACACATGTGACTTTATGTGCAGGTGGAACAAAATGTAAACAAACAAAACTCTGCTGCCCTTTCATACTGGCTGAAGCTTCTCTATGTGGGTTATTCATTCAAACATAAATACACATGAAAAAAGGCTCAGGTGATGAAAAACAGAGAGAACGTGAAAGGAAGATGTGACCAGAGGAGAAGTTCCTGTGAGTGTTTGAGAAAGAAGTTTGGATAACCCACAGGAACACGCTGTTCGTTATCATAGTTGATTTGGTTATCATTTAACAACAGCTGATGTCTGCAAACATTTGACAGTGTGAGCATATTGCCGCTCACACAGAGCCTGGATCTGCTGGAGGTTTCTTCCTGTTAAAAGGGAGTTTTTCCTCTCCACCTTTCGCACAACCATGCTTAGTGTGAGGGATTACCTTCAAATCAATGAGTCTATGCAATCAACTGGTTTTCCTTATATAGAAAACTTTGAATCAATTTGACTTTATGATCTGGTTGACTTGTATCTGTAAAGTGCCTTCAGATGATATTTGCTGTGAATTAGTGCTATATATATAAACTGAATTGAATTGAACAGATGATATTCTTGGAACTGCAAAGTATCAGCGTAAATCAATACACCTTATAAACTAAGTTGTAACTGGGGATGTCCAAATCCAATATGAATATCAGAAATCTGCTCACAGACCACCACCATGTTTGCCTTCATCGATCTCTGCAGAGGCACTACATTGCGGTGATCCTCTAAATGCAGACCATAGACCAGTCTCCAAAGACTGCCAAATGCTAAGTGGACCTGGTGGCTATTCTCAGAACCAGATTATGTAAAACACTTTTCTACAACATTTCCTTTTACAGGAACAACATGGAGGCACCCCAGACTAGAAACATAAAGTATCCCAATGGACACAAAAAGCCCTGGCTAGGCCATCTGAATATTGACACATCCATCAAGGCCTGGGCTGAGCTTTCCTGAACTGTGGAGATACCTCACATTTCCAAAAATATATAATATTATACCTCACAGTTCGAAAATATATATATTTTTATATGACCAAAGTGTCATTTTAAATGGAGCCTGCTCTTGTCTACTAGCTGTTAGCTCCATTATCTCCATAAGCTAAAGCTAGCTAAAGAAGCTAGGTTGTCTCTAACCTAAAATATTATCTCAGGAACAATAAAAATCCTTTATGAAATACTATTTTACCAAATAATGTTTATTGACGTTGTGAATTAGTTCAAACACATTCCAGTTGCTCAAAATTAGTGAAAAGCTAAACTTTGGCTTTCAAACATGAAATTAATGCCGACCTGTGATATCATTGAATCACAATATTGATAACAGTTTTTGATCATTTTCATGTCTGTTTAAATGTGTACCTTTTTTTCTTAGTTTCATTTCATTAGCTCTGTTAACAGTTTAATAACGTAACAGATAATAATGGTTGAATGACTTCTAACATTGTGAATGAAAGTTTTCTGAGTTTATTCCATATGTGTGCACAGTTAACATGTTTGAGCTCCACAAAAACTTTCATTTGTTGTCCAAACATGCAGCCAGTTGGTCGTGTTCACAGAAAAGCTCTTTGATTAAATTGCATAAGTTACAACCACATTTCATTGCATAACATATTTGCAATCCCCCGAGTGTGAACCGAATATAACATTATTACATAATACTTTTCTGCCATGTTTCTTGGTCTTCATGATATTGCTCCTTTTCTAATGCTCTAAAGCCTCTGATGCTTCCAAAGAAAGGTTATTATTTTTCCCTCCATTTGGCATTTGAACAGGGGGGAAATTAGGGGAGGGTGAAAGGGGTGCTGCTGAAAATCACTAAGTTAATGAGAACAATAAGCGTCATTGATAATAAATGCTTAACAAATAGATAAAATCAAAGGTTATTAAACACATCTTTCCTATAAAACAAAGTATCTGCAAAGATGAAAGAAGAGGAGATACACACCAAGTTAGTATTTAAGCATAAGACAAATTTCTGCAGAGGGGAAAAAATGCATTGTGCTTTTTAGTGCAAGCCAACAATACCATTTCATTAAACAAATAAGGATGAGCTGCACCAAATCACCCTCCAAACTATTATTAAAAACTATTTTCAGTAAGAGATTGATGAAATGCTGACAGAAGCATTGTTTTTAATGCTTTTTAATGTTTTTAAGTTAATTTCACTGAAGTTCTAAAGACATTTCTAAAGGAAATACCAGGCTGATCCAGATACAACGACTAATTTAAATCATCTATCATATATTTATGCACAGAGAAGGATAGAGCTCCAATAAAAGATATTGTCCATTATCACCCAACCCACAAACTAGAGCTGACAGATCTACAGCAATGCTTATAACACACATCAATATTGATATATTAACAAAATGCCTTCAGAAAGAATGCCCACAATTGATGTGTGTACAAACTTCTGACAAATATTTTGCCATGTATATGAAACTCCTGGGATATAGATTATTTCAGAAATATTTGCTCTAAGAAACAAGACATAAAAGTTTGTAAACACAGACTGCTAGTCAGTTTTGTTGTAATCAAACTGTAATGTACATTGAAAAATCAGAAATGTCATATTACTATTATTCAATAAAATTAATGTGAAAGACATCCGCTACTCATTTAGAGAGCATGATATTTAGATGGTAACAGGAAGGATAAACAAAGGAGTAAAATCTTCTTGTTAAAAATCTTTAATGTCAGCAGCTTTTGTTAAATCTCTGGGTTCAAACAATAGTTTACATTCTTTGTAAAATAAATTATTAGACTCCTTTTTACAGATAGCAACGCTAATGCTAATCGCTAATAAAGGATTAAGGATAATCCATTGCTGTTTTGTACTCACACACTTTGGATACATTGGAATTACCTTTATTAGGTTCTCAGTCTGGCTTCACAAAGAGATGGAAAATGACAACAAGAATAAAAAAAAGACATAGATGATGTAGTAGGCTATAATGTAAGATTTTAAAGACAGTTTAAAATGCATTTATGT
The DNA here is from genome assembly GCF_016077235.1 of Cyprinodon tularosa. NCBI lineage: Eukaryota > Metazoa > Chordata > Actinopteri > Cyprinodontiformes > Cyprinodontidae > Cyprinodon > Cyprinodon tularosa. The sequence continues at coordinate 94,136 of NW_024039502.1, read as the reverse complement.
TTTTCCGTTTAATAGAGTAAAACCTTATGTTTTTTTTTACCTGATCTGCTTGATCTACCTCATCAAGTTAATATAGTATTAACTTGATGATATAATAGGAAAAATGTTAGAAATTCCTCTGATGAGGACTGAATACAAGCAAGAACATAAACACAGTTTCTAAGGTGATGGGCTTAAACACTCCTCTGCATCTGTTCTCCTCCAATCATCCAAGAACCCCTGTTGTTCTCCCAACTCCAGCCCCTCGACCCTTCAACGGCAGAACCATCCCATAACCTCTACGTTTTGCAAACACACGCTGAGAGCTTCCAGGAACTGGGGGCTGACTACGCAGAGGGGACAGCAGCCGAGGCAAGAAAAACAGAGCTGTGACAGCGAGTGCAGCTGGATTCTGTGTCATGGATGTAAGATTAAAGACTACGAGACTCTAAACACAGAGCTATTTGCTGTGGATACGGCCGGTGGAGCTTCATGACACTTCAGACGCTTCAGGTTGTCTTTCTTCCTGAAATCAAGAGGGAAGACAGCCTGCTTTACTGAATGAGCTCAGTTAAAGTCTTTAAAAATCAGCCCTGCAAATATAACGGCCAAGAATAGGATTGCAAGTTTTTGGTTAATGAATTCAGGTAAAGCTGATTGAGCTTATTGATTAATAATTAATTGATAAATGGCCCTTTTTTTTTTTTTTTTAGGAAAAACCTGACTTTTCTCCTGTATCAAGAGGATCTTTCCACAACAAATGTATAATAAAACAATTACTTTTCAAATTGATTAATCTGTCGATTATGTTTTTGATGAATCGATTGATAATCGGATAAAAAAAGGTTCCTTAAACAAGACTTTTTACAAAATTAAACCAGGTCAAACTAGCACTTTTCCAATTGAGGAGTTCTGGATAGAGTATATGGACAGAGAAAAAAGTTTCTTAAATGCAAAATGTTTACATATTTCTTTTTTTTTTTAAATTTTGTAATAATTGCGGCTCAAGGTGGGTCGCTCTGTCAGATAAAGGCATGTATTACATTATATCTATACGGATATTCACAATTAATTGTTTCATCCATATACATATGCATGCATATATGTATATATATATATATATATATATATATATATATATATATATATATATATATATATATATATATATATATATATATGCATGTATATGTGTATATATATATATATATATATATATATATATATATATATATATATCTATATAGATATATAGATATAGATATATAGATATTTATATATATACTAGGTATGGAACGGTTTATGAAAACCGTCCGAACCGTTCGATTCAACTGTCTCGATTCGCGTGTGTTGTGTTCGGTTCATGCGCTGCTCCTCTTTCTCTTTTTCTCCAGAGCAGAAGGTGGCGGCACTGCGACCAAAGCCAACCAACTGTAGTAAACAAGAAGAAGAAGCAAAGCAGCGTAGCCAACTGTTCTAAAGCGCTGCCTCGCTGCTATTTGAAAGAGAAGTAATGCTAGAGGAGAAACGTAAATTGATCAGGATACTAATCCGGGATTATTCACACCCATTATAGCAACAAGGATGAAGTATAAACACTGGATACATTCCTTCAGTTACTAACTAAATAGTAGCAGGTAGCTGTGCTGCACGGTGGAGCAGTGTCAATTTTTCTGCTGAAATTATGCAAGTAAACACATGCTGGGTAGAACGGCAATCAGTTGTTGTGGAGTTTTGTGTGGGTATGGCGAGTGGGAAAGAACAGGAGTTGGAAGACGCGCCAGCAGCACTTTATAGGTCTGCTGTATGGGAGCGCTTTGCATTTAGAGTGATCTATGATGACAGCGGAAAGAAGGTTGTGGATAAAAGTGCAACAGTGTGCAAGCATTGTGCAGCACGTGGTGTTTATGCTAACAGCAACACGACCAACATGTCAGCTCACCTGCGGAGACATCATCCCAGTGAGACAGTTGGCAGCGCAAGGAGGAGAGGGAAAGAGTCGACAGGACAACTTCAACTCCCCGCAGCTTTTAAACAGAAATACGGTGATGAGTCAGAGAGGGCGAAATGCCTAACTAAAGGAGTGGGATATTGGGACAAAGTGGGATAAAGGGACCTAAGTCTAGTTTTGATAGAGCCCATGCTTCTTTGTTAAAGATTGTTTGTCAAATAAATGAAGCACTGTCTCCTCTCTTGCAATGCCAGAATCTCACCTACTTTTAACCTAAGATGTAACAATGATGTATCAAATGTCAGACTACTTTTTTCTTTCAGTTTTAACCTGACTATACAAGCCATAATAGATTTTCCTAACAATCAACATATACCGAACCGAAAACTGTGACCACGAAACCGTGAACCGATCCGAACCGTGGATTTTATGAACCCATTGGTACAGAGACTCTAAAACATGCTTTTAGCTATGCAACATCAGTGCTGGGAAAGACTTTCTGCTGTTTTAAAAGAGTTTCTGGTTTTTCCCAGAGGAATGTTAAGACCTTTATCCATGATGTACATTAAGTAACCATAGTCTTCTCGATCTAAGTGCTAACTGTCAGCCAGTCTTTTTCTACCCGCCATGTGTTTACTTGCATCATATCAGCAGAGAAATTGACACTGCTCCACCGTGCAGCACAGCTACCTGCTACTATTTAGTTAGTAACTGAAGGAATGTATCCAGTATTTATACTTCATCCTTGTTGCTATAACGGGTGTGAATAATCCCGGATTAGTATCCTGATCAATTTACATTTCTCCTCTAGCATTACTTCTCTTTCAAATAGCAGCGAGGCAGCGCTTTAGAACAAACAGTGAAGTCCTCAAGTGGTAACAACATTGGTAACAGTAAGAAATTCCGACATGATCAGATAATTTAATTTTAAACTAATAAACTATTATTTTACAATCGATTGTAGGTTGATAATTTGTTTTCATCTCCAGTAAAAACAAAACCAAAGGCACCCTCAATGCACCATTCTTGAGGCATAGAGGGGGCAGCATTGTACTGTGGGAATGGCATCCTTCAGGCAGCCACTGGTCAGACTGGGTGGAATATGATGCTCTAAAGGTATTTGTAATAGAAACTAATGACATGCTTCATGCAAAACCAAAAAGAGAAGAAAAAGCATCCAATTAGAAATGTAAAATGCATGTAGTGATGCTTGGAAAGTGTTGCGACATCATGCGATAACGGCAGTGGAACACAATATAAAGAGGTACTGTACCCATTTCCCCAAGAGACTGAACGATCGGGGAGGTTGACACTTTTACTTAAAGACAGCTTCTGTAAAGAGAAGCCATGCTGTGTAAAGAGAGGGCTAAAATCTTCAACACTGAAATCATCAAGGAAAAAGAAAATCCATAGTTCAAAACAGCTTTCAGCAAAGTAACTTCCATTTGTATTTTTTTTTTCTTCTCTTTCAACAGAATGGCCTAAAGCACTATTCTGCAGCATTTCTGTAAATGTGCACATGCCCAGCAGGACAGAACAAAAGCCACTCACTTGCTGCTGAATTGCTCTGGTTGGGAAACCCATCTAAAGCTCATGGTATTCCTCCAACAAGCCTTTTCACGTTATGTCTTTCAGCGCCGTTTGTCACTTTTACAACCCATAAAAAAAAAAACTGGATGCAAAGCTTTTAACAAGCACAAAATAGGGAAGTTGAGCGGCTGAGCACCACAAGTGTATCAGCACTTTTGCAAAACTGCCTCTAAGCAGCTCGGCTGAACTCATTTTATACACGTCCTCAGGGGAAAGAAGTTGTCAAACTGCCAACTGGTTGTCTCTGCACAGAGCAGGCATCGTGTTGCTTCTGCAGAAACAGGCTCTTTTTTCCTGCAGTAGTCGTGCAGGGAAAAAGTAAACAGATAATGCAAGAGAGAGAGAGAGAAAGCAGAAACCTCGTTATGATAGATAACCCTTTAATGCTTGTGCTGCCCCCTCACAGAGTGCTGCTCTGGGTACAGAGCTCTATCATCCAAATTAAAATAAGTGTTTATTTATGGCTTTATTTTTGATCTTGCAGTGACACAAAGCCGAGCCAAGATGTGCAGAGCCCTAAATGGAGTTTGGTTGTCCGGCCTTTATGCCTACACATGTGTAATAAAGCAGGTTTCTTTGTTGCTGGGGATGTTTATCAGAGTAAAGCTGCATCAGTGACAAAAATCATTAGTTGTGCTTAAACAAAAAACTGTTTATAATTTTAGACAAGGAACAGGAAACAGGACTTCAGCTCAGACACTTGAAGCAGATTCATCAGACTAACAACATTGGGTTATAGGCCTGGGTGATAAATCAAATTCATTCGATTAATTCATGTTTTTAAACGATTAGAAATTTAGCTAAATCGTAAAATCGAGCAAGTCTCTTCTTCTGCATTTTTTACTTGCGCGTTTGCTTCTGCTGCCTCTTTCCTCCTTCCCCCCAGATAGCATGCTGCACTGTTTACTCAGGCCGTGGATGCTGCCCAATCAGGGGAACAAAAGACTATTCAGCCAGGTCAACAATTCCCTTTAACGACCCCTCTTTCAGAGACATAGACAGGTATGGGGCATTGCAGGGTAACAAAAGAAGCCAAGCGACCCCGATTCCAAGGGGTGGACCCGTTCATCCGTTTCAATTTGCATGTTTTCTACTAGTGTACATTGGCTTATCCAAAACCGATGAATAACTTATTAAGAACTTATTGCCAGCAAATATCAACGTATTTGACGTGTTCCAGACGACCGCTGAAAGTGTTTCTAACTTACAGCTACTGTATAATGGGGTATTGGACGAGGCCGCCTTCTACAGTAGCCTTTTCTATCTCTGCTTCTGAGGGATTGCCTTCAAGTCAATGAGTCAATGCAATCAGCTGGTTTTTCTTAGACAGAAACCTTTGAATCAATTTGACTGGATGATCTGGTTGAACTGTAAAGTGCCTTGAGATGACATGTGTTGTGAATTGGCGCTATAGAAATAAACTGAATTGAATTCAATTATTGGTAGCGTTTTGGTATAAAAGGGGGTTCACAGGAGGAAACCGTCAGATCTCCTCCAGACTGCATCATAGGGTGGATCCTCTTTGCTTCCTCACCCACGACCAACAAGCGTCCTGCAAAGCACCCATGAAGCTCAGTCTGCTGTGACTGAAAACCTTCTCTTTCTCTTTTTTTGGGTGGGAAGAGTATTGCTGCTCCCCTCACTGCTCCGCGATGCGCCTGAGGGGAGCAGTTTTAACTTATGCTTCATAACGCTGCTGTGCCTTATGCATAATTTAGGCTGTCGTTGGATATAAGTTCTGGACTCGTTATGAATACGCTTTGTATACGCCCGAAATTTAAAAGAAATTCATCGAAAGTTCAGCACATGCCAGCGTTTTAGTAGATTCTATGACTTTGGGCATATGCTGGCTAAATTGGCATGGTGTGACAGGGCCTTTAATTTAATCTGGAACCGGCACTGGTGTGGGGAAGTAGCTGCTTAGTTTGCTTATGCTTTAGACAGGCTCTGTTAGTAAACCTCTCATCAGCCTCCAGGCCTTTTATGAACTAAATAATGTAACAACCTGTAAAGCAGGCCCCTAAAGGTGGACTTGTTGCCATCATCCCTTCAAAAAGATCCCTACTGACTTCCAGTTATTTCTCATTAAACACTTTGAGCATCATACACTTAATTACACATTTCTGTTTTCCATGCACACACTCTCAGACTAACTAATCCAATTCATCCAGCTTTTAAAATAAAGTTGATGAGGGTTCCTTAAATGTTTATGAGGTGTCTTTAGAGGCAGCATCCTCTCGTGCCAGGTGCATGACACAGATGCACACCGTGCACGCTGTGCAGAGCAGGGCAGCATCCCGCCCCACCAACAGGAACACGGTCAGAAGGAGCCATCTGCATTGCACTCTTTCTCCAATAAATGGGGCAGAAGGTGGATCCAGCTGGATAGAAAAGTTTCACTCACCCCAAAACGGGCTATCCTGCAGCTCTCCGCCGGGAGGAGGAGATGTCCCGACTGCTTGAGAGCAGATGATCTTCTAGGTGTGAGGCAGGATCAGCCCCTGGCAGCAGATGTGTCCCATGCTTCACACCTTCTCTTCCGGAAAACACGGACACTGCAGCCCACGCTCCCCCCCCCTCCCCTTCCCCCTGCGCCTGTGATCCTGAAGCGCCGCTGCGCCGCAGCCACGTCAAACGCCACGGAGCGGCTGCCCAGCAGCGCCGGGATCCAAACTGGATTCAGTCCGGCTGCTTTCTGCACATCCACAGCGCAAGGATCCAGACAACTTTACCACCCGAACGCGAATCGACCCGTGGGTCCTAAAACCCGCCCGTTCACGCAGCATCACCAAAGACAATAGCTGCGGTGAAGCAGGATTTACGTCCAACAATAACTCGCCTCCATTTCCTTCCCCCGATCACGTGCTCAGAATTTTATAATAGGATTTATTAGCGCACGTGCCACGGAGTCCAATCTTTAATATCGCGCCTCCATTAAACGCAGGACTTGTGGTTTTAGGGCAAACGGCGCCCCTAGTGGCCGATCCATGAAAGCCGGGATTCCAGTGAAAGTCTGAGGAACCGTGAGAATCACAGACTGATTACTAAGCTTGCTGGACACATTATGATAAAACACATCAGTGCATTTAGATGCAGTAGACTCTTCTAATGGATTTTCAGGCCCTTTTATTCTGATATTCTGTAGTTTTAAGGAACATCTTTGCATTATGAATCATTTCAGTTTTACTGTTTATACTTTTATTTAGTAAAAGAGTCTATTTTAATTGAAAAATCATACAAAACACATAGTTTTCAGTGCTGTGACACCTTAAAAGAACTAATCAAACTTAGAATCCATGTATTGTTATTATTTTCATTCTGTTGTAGAACCTCTATAGAAATCCATCCATCTAAACAAGATGACAGCAGCAATGAACTGGATCGAGCCTGACAGTATGCAAAATTTGCAACTCAACGAATCTCTGAAACCATTTAACAAGACACCACCCGCAGACCTTATCTGCTCCGAAAGCAAGATCTCTGCAATCCCAGAAACTTAACAAGGCTGTCGCTACATTTATCTGTAAGGATATTCAACCTTCCAGCGTGGTTGAAGATTCAATTCAGTTTATTTCACAACACATGTCATCTCAAGGCAGCGACAGTGGAGAGGAAAAACTCCCTTTTAAGAGGAAGAAACCTCCAGCAGAACCAGGCTCAGTGTGAGCGGCCATCTGCTGAGGCTGACTGGGGTTCAAGGAGACAGAAACAGAGATACAAAAAGCAGCTGCAAAAGGCGGCCCTGTCCAGGAAACACACAGCCAGGCAGACGAGCTCCGAGCCAGCTCCCATGTCAGAGGATGAAGAGAGCACATCCAGCCAGTCACAGTCAGAGAAACAGGACAACACTGCAAAAACAGGCCAAGCTCCAACATCTATAAACAAAGGTGTTGATGGAAGAAGCACAGCTGATATTTCTCTCCAGGTTGGCGTCATAGCCAAACAGGAACAGAGGAGGTGAAGATACTATGAGAAAAGACAGAGAGAGCAGAACGTTAGAGATTGAGCTAACAGATTCTGAAGAATAGGAGAATAGAGATAGAATGAAGCAGAATGATGAAATAGGGGTCCCGATGTCCTCCAGAAGTCTAAACCTCTAGCAGCATAACTATAGAGATAGCTCAGGATAACCTTATCCACTCTAACTGTAAGCTTTATCAAAAAAGCAAAGTTTTAAGCCTATCCTTAAAAGTTGACAGGGTGTCTGCCTCACGGACTAAAACTGGTAATAAAGGCTCCTTTTTAGTTATAAGGCTCTAAAGTTATAAGAGCCTTATAACAGATTTCTTATATCTAAAAGATCTATTATCTAACCTAGATGGCTTCCTTTGCAAAGAAACTTTGAGACAGTTATAGGAAATTTAGTTTTTTCAGTTTGCAATATTTTGTAGGCACTTTATTTACGGAGCCTGTGCTTTGGTTTGAATTTATTTCCATTTTTTGAATTTTTGTTTTGGTCAGATCATGTTAAATAAAAAAATGCATGATAAATGTGCATTTTCCATCATGCTCATCCCAAGCAAGATCTCGAGCAGTGGTGCCTCCAGAAATGTTTCACGGGGGGGCCAGATTGGGCCACTAAAAATCTTGGGGTGGCACACTGAAACTAAAGCCATAATTTCAGCGTTTGAATCTACTATTGTGGTAAACCTGCCTGTAGAAATCATAAAGACTTAAGTAAACACCTACTCATACTTTGGTTCATTGTGTGATTTTTAGAGTTACGTCGCTTGCTGTGCATAATTCAATTCAATTCAGTTTATTTATATAGCGCCAAATTCACAACACATGTCATCTCAAGGCACTTTACAGTTCAACCAGATCATACAGTCAAATTGATACAAAGTTTTCTGTCTAAGGAAAACCAGTTGATTGCATTGACTCATTGACTCAAATACAATCCCTCACACTAAGCATGCTTGTAGCGACAGTGGAGAGGAAAAACTCCCTTTTAACAGGAAGAAACCTCCAGCAGAACCAGGCTCAGTGTGAGCGGCCATCTGCCGAGGCCGGCTGGGGTTCAAGGAGACGGAAGCAGAGACACAAAAAGCAGCTGTAAAAGGCGGCCCCGTCCAGGAAACACACAGCCAGGCAGACGAGCTCCGAGCCAGCTCCCATTCCAGAGGACGAAGAGAGCACATCCACTCAGTCACGGTCAGAGAAACAGGACTACACTGGAAAACAGGCCGATCTCCAACATCTATAAACAAGGGTGTTGATGGAAGCAGCACAGCTGATGTTTCTTTCCAGGATGACGTCACAGCCAAACAGGAACAGACGAGGCAAAGCTACTCTGAGGAAAAGCAGAGAGAGCAGAAGGTTAGAGATTGAACTAACAGATTCTGCAGAATAGGAGAACAGAGAGAGAATGAAGCAGAATGATGAAATGGGGGTCCCTATGTCCTTCAAAAGTCTAAGCCTATAGCAGCATAACTATAGAGATAGCTCAGGATAACCTGAGCCACTCTAACTATAAGCGTTATCAAAAAGGAAAGTTTTAAGCCTAGCCTTAAAAGTAGACAGGGTGTCTGCCTCACGGACTAAAACTGGTTGTTGGTTCCTCAGGAGAGGAGCCTGATAACTAAAAGATCTGCCTCCCATTCTACTTTTAGAAATTCTAGGAACCACTAGTAAACCTGCAGATTGAGAGTGGAGTGCTCTGTTAGGAACATAAGGAACAATCAGATCTCTGATATAAGATGGAGCTTGGCCATTTAAGGCTTTATATGTGAGAAGGAGGATTTTAAATTCTATTCTTGATTTAACAGGAAGCCAATGAAGAGAAGCCAGGATAGGAGAGATGTGATCTCTCTTTTTAATTTTCATTAGAACTCTGGCTGCAGCATTTTGGATCAGCTGAAGGCTTTTAACTACAGTTTGTGGACTTCCTGATAGTAAAGAATTACAATAGTCCAGCCTTGAAGTAACAAATGCATGGACTAGTTTCTCAGCATTACCCCTGGACAGGAGATTTCTAATTTTTGCAATGTTCCTCAGATGAAAGAAGGATATTCTAGAAACCTCTTTGATATGGGATTTAAATGACAGGTCCTGATAAAAAAATAACACCAAGATTTTTTACTTTATCATCTGAAATCAGTTTAATCCCATCCAAATGAAGTGACTGGCTAATCAGTTTCTTTTTCAGAGACTCTGGTCCAAAGACTATAACTTCTGTTTTGTCTGCATTCAGAAGCAGAAAGTTAAGAGTCATCCAGGTTTTTATGTCTTCAAGACATGCCTGTAATCTATGTAATGGGTTAGCTTCATCTGGATTTATAGACAGATATAGCTGGGTATCATCAGCATAACAGTGGAAATTAATCCCATGCTGTCTAATAACTCTACCAATTGGGAGCATGTATAAAGTAAAGAGAATTGGTCCTAATGGGATATAATGCTAAACTCAGGCAACTACAATTTACACTGATGAGTGGGGTGCCACTGGTCAATATATGCTTTCAGGATGTAGTTTTACTGGACAATACTTTTATTTCTTCATAGGAAATGTTAATTTCTTGCAACATCATTGACCTCAATATCACTGGATGAAAAATGGGCATATTTTCAAACAAAAATGTGCAAAATGCAAGTTTATTTTGAAAGGAAAATTTTTGCTCCAACGTTTGTATTACTTTATATGTTATATCTGTGGTTCCCAATGTTTTCTTGGTGTCCATCCTTTGACGTAAAAGAAAGTTTTAGCACCCTTTTCAACCAACCTTTTTGACAGTTTGACAAAGAAAGGTCAAATGCTGTACACCATGAAGTAATCCCCAAAACTGCCACCTTTAAACTGCATTTTTTTTTTTAAGTTTAACAGTTAATTTTATTGTGTAGCAGAAATTAACATTGCCATCAACTTTTTTTTGTGATTACACCACCTGTAATAACAGTGAGCCCACAGTAGGGGGCACTTTGCAAAACAAAAAGGCTCCAAAAGGAGATTTTTGTTTATGATGGCCACCATGATTAGTCATATTTTATGGAGAGACACCCTGCAAACCAGGGGACAGTGAAGGTAGATTTATTTCTTTATCATTCAATTGAAGAAAGGTTTGCTTGATCAAAAAATATATTTTCAATTAAAAACAGCTTCACTTCAATGAAAAACAAAACTTTTCAATCAAAGAAAAAAGTGTTTGAATACATTTGAACACACAAATAGTGCCATGCAGTGAAAATTATCTATGCTACATGCTAAAGTTGGCCTTACCATGTATCGATTACAAATTTCACTAGTTTACTGGCTGTTAATTATATTTTCAACCTAATATAGAAAAGTGTATTGATTTACTATGTTAAAAAAAGTTTTAAGAAGGCAAAAATTCCTTTTCCTGAATTTGTGGGTTTTCCATTGTGGATCGTCTACCGATGTAGTGGGAAAAAAAGTATTCAACTATCTACTCCAGTTAAATAAATGAAGATCCATGGATTTCATTCAGTCGGCTCTTAATTTTTATCTTTGCAAAGAGAGAACAGTTGATCATACAGTCCTTATGCATGGTAATCCGCCCTGTTCTAAACTGGGCAGCGCCCTGTCCCTATTATTTACAATAATGGAAAGTAGTCAGAGTAAAAACAAACTACAAACACTTTGGTTAAACAGTTATGAATAAATCTTGAGAAAGAATCTAGTTTTTTATGGGAAGAAGGAATGTCTTGTCTACAAACACCCTCACGCAGGGCAACTGTGTGGCCTTGGAGGGGAAACAGGCTTAGTGAAAACTTTCATAGTGAGTAAACAGCATAAATTAATATATGAAATAAGAGAAACTAATTTTTCTGACCACAGCCGAACATCAACCTCTTAAACTTCTTTCAAGCGACCTCTCAACCCCGATTTTTAAGGTATTTTTACTAGTGATTATGAAAATAGCAGCCCCTTCATTTCCAGAGTGCAACGATCACATTTCCAAATAAGGTATGGGACTGAAGGGGGCCATCCCTGCCCCTTCCTCTTTGCTGCAGCGAGGTCCTTCTCGTTTTGCTCAGCTAGAAGCTGCTCTGGTTGATAGTTCTGTAATATGTGGAACTGTTGAGAGCTCCATGAACCACGTGGCTGTGAGTTAGCAATGTCAGAGAGTGTCAGAATCTTACTTTAAAGGCGAAGGGGATGTCATTTGGTTAAAAAAAAAAAACACTGGATAAGGGCTGAAAATCCTGCTAACTACATCCATCCGAATAGCAACTCTCCTGACTGATAGAAACGTCTCCCAAACAGAGCGAAGGAGCGTAATTTTTCTACAAGAGAAGACAGGGTAGAACGTGCACCATCACAGCTATGCGCTCTTTCAGTTATTAAATGTGAAGTTGTGATTAATAATTGCACTATTGTGATTGCTTAATACCTTTTTCTGTTTTTTTGCAGGAATTTGACACCGTAGGGCAGCGCTGTAAACACTATGCATCTGAAATGAAATGCACAGCGGTGAACTCTGACGTGGTTACACCGTGTTTGCTATGAATGCACCTTTGTGACTAAAACTTCTTTTTTTTTATGTTGTGAATAAAGTCATTTAAGGATAAAAATTTATTATTACGAGAGTAAAGTTGTAATAAGACAGGAAATTATCAAAATTTGAAGTGAACCAGACTGGGGCTTCAGCCTGAGCCCAACGTTTAACTCTTAACTAAAATAGTTTATTTTCCTTTTTATTCTTGGAATAGGAAAAAAATGTGTTTTTATAACATTAAGGCCTCGTTCTTATGTTTTGTTAAGAATGAGGCCTTATCAAAACAGGCCTGCAGCGGCCCAGCAGTGATGGTCCATCTTATGGGATAGAAAAATAAAAATGGAACCCCCTTCAGTTTAGCTCCACAGACCAGCAGTTGAGGAATCCTTCTGATAATCCTTATGTCCCCTCCGCCCTCATCTTTAGAGGCTGCCCTCTACCCACCTCTGTTTCTATTGATCTGGTGTATATGTCGATTTATATTGGTACTGATTTATTGCTCTGGTTGGGTTTGTTGGAACTCTGTACAGCTTGTTTCCATAGTTTATTGTCTTATCAATGATTGATCCCAGTGGAGAATGTAATCAAAATACTCTAACTACCCATCACCACGCCTCTTCATCAGGGGTGGATTTAGAAAATTTGGGGCCCTAGGCTGGTAATAGGAACCAGCACACCATGTGACAGAAAATGGATAGATAGATGAAATAAGCTGCATGAATCATGACGGCAGACAAGATAGAGGAGAGCAGGAGGCGGGGTTACGTATCTACTTGCTCTGGAGAGCAGAGTTTAGTGCATTTATATGTTGCTGCCAAAGTCTCCAGTAGCAGAAGAAAGTTGCTAGATTTGGCCCTAGGCGCTTTTCTGAAATAAAAGTGGTAGAGGGGTCTGAAAAGTCACTAAATATAGCAGCAAATTGGCAACACTGTTCTTTGCATTGTTTGTTTTCAAATGATTTGCTGCTCTATGTATAGACCTTTCTTAGCATGTGCAGCAAATGGACTGATCCAATGTAGTGGACACTGAAGGGGGGGGGGGGGGGGTTGGTTCGTGGGGGGGGGGGTGGTTTGGGGGGGGCTGAGACACACTTAATATTAAAAGCATTCTGATGGCATTTTAGAGAAAAGATTTTTATCAAAAACATAATTAATATGCACAAAAAAGGAATAGTTGTATTAACCAAACATGCAAAAAGACCCCCCCCCCCCCCCACCACCTACTATAGGCTAATAGCATAACCCCCCCTGTGCTCTCCATCAAACCTCCAGGACTAAGCAGAAGTGACACAGCTGTGTAACTTCTCAGTCGCATCTGAAAACAGTTTTCTCTATTCATCAGTAAGATTAAGAGCCCAAAAACATCAGTGAAGGTTTGATGCTGTGATGTCACAAACTCTGATACATTTCAGGAAGCTTCTTCTCTTTCCTTTAGTTTGCTCAGCTGCTGGCATTACTCTGTGTGTATATTTTGCTGGGTGGGGCCCCACTGACTTCCCCAATCATCCATTGCTGTTAGGATCAGTGTGGAAATAACACCTCGGTGCCACAGACACTCTTCGTGCAGCCCCTGGGGTCCCTTCTGCTCCCTTGCAGATGCTTTTTTCACTGCACTGTCACTTTGTCATGTGGGAGACACAAGCATTTACCTTCCAGTAATTGGTTGTTAGACAACCGTATGAACACATCTGTATTTCATCAAGATGTCAAAATAAATGAGTATAAAATGGATGCATAAGCAGATTCTGAGTGACAGAGGTGGTTCCGTCACCCTCTGTTGCTTGTATGGTTGTTGCTGGGGGCCAAATCCACACGCATTTAGTATATTTCACGGCATAGACATACTTAAGTCTCCCCAGGCGGCACACAATGACAGCCCACTGCTCCCCCAGGGGATGGGTTAAATCAGGGGAGGATCAAGGATTCTAGGAGATTGGGGGCTTAGCCCTGAAGGTGAAGATGAGAGTGTAAACTTTCTGGTTAATCCTGTTCTAATGTAAAATATGATAGATTACTGGATTAAAGATATTTCTAGTATACTATCAATTTACCTGCAAGTCTTTAACTGTGTTTATTCCTCTCTTCATCAACAACAAACTGTAGATTTGGTTATGAGAGGGGAACCATATATTTTAGCCATCTGATATAATCCATTCCCCCATAATATGGAAAAAAATAAACAAATCCTGTGAATTTTGAAACTGTGTTTTTTCTATATTATGTTTGAAACATTTATTATTTTATATTGTGAAATCCAAAATAGTTAAATATAAACCTGACTGTTGGTTTGATGATCTTTATGAAATGTATTCTCAGTTCAAAATGCCTGCAGTAAATGCTGCAGACATTTGGTTTGAACTTTTTTAGAATATTTGTTAATTGTTAGATAAACATTTCAACAGAAAATATATTTCATAAAGATCATCAAAGAGGAAACAGATTAAATTGGGTGGCTAAAATATGATTCACCTCTCACAACTCTGGCAAATAATGATCAAATGTCACCAAATCCACAGTTCGTTGTTGATGAAGAGAAGAATAAACACAGTTAAAGACTTGCAGGTGAATTCATTTCTTCTCATGTTATGGAAGGGGAACAGATTAGTTAAGGCAGCTGAAATATCCATCCTCTCCTCCCATGTCTTTGGGAAATAAAAGAAATAAAAAGCTAGGGGGTTGCAATCTAAGTAAGTTGAACATTTCACATACAGACAATGTTTTGATTGCTTTTTGCTTTTCAGAATGTTGAATGGAGCAGATACATTTTTTTGAATTTGCAAAAAAAATGCAATAAAGCATGGCGTTCTACCTCTAAATTGGCATTTATGAATATAAAATTTGGCCATAATAAGAAGCAGATTTATTAGGTGCACAGTAGAATTACTATGGGGATCATTTGCTACAATTCCAAACAACACATGTCTCCAGAACAGAAGAAAACGATCAATTTTATCCTGGATCAGACTGCATTTTTTGCCAGAACACATGAAAAAATTGGCAGTTCCAAAATACATGGAGCACTGTTTCAGGGGAGTCCTTACAGAAGCTGCATAGTAAATCAATGTTCAGTTTGAATCTATGTTGTATATAGACTTTAGCTGGGTAAATTCTATGGATCAGTTTAAAGGAGATTTCTTTAATCTTCATTGTCACCAAACCAAACATTACTGCCACATATCTGCCTCAATAACCATTAAAACAACAATTTTCATTCATTTCAGACGGAACTATTAACATACTTGTATCATATTAAACTGCACTTTCAATTTTCACCACTGTTCAGCGCCAAGTAACCTTTCCTCTGATCACTGAGCAGAGAAATATATATATATATATAGAAATATATATATATATATATATATATATATACAGTGGTCTGCAAAAGTTTATGCAACCTTGTTAATTTCCATGATTTTCCTTCATAAATCGTTGGTTCTTAGGATAAAAAAAATCTGTTAAATATATCATATAGGGGACAAACACAGTGATATTTGAGAAGTGAAACGAAGTTTATACCATTTACAGGAAGTGTGCAATAATTGTTTAAACAAAATTAGGCATGTGCATAAATTTGGGCACCACAATCAAAAAAAATAACTCAATATTTAGTAGATCCCCCTTTTGCAGAAATAACAGCTTTTAAACGCTTCCTATAGCTTCCTAGGAGAGTCTGGATTCTGGTTGGAGGTATTTTGGACCATTCCTCTTTACAAAACACCTCTAATTCATTCAGGTTTGATGGTTTCCGAGCATGGACAGCTCTCTTTAAGTCAAACCACAGATTTTCAATAATATTCAGGTCTGGGGACTGAGATGGCCATTCCAGAACATTGTACTTGGTCCTCTGCATGAAGTAGATTTTGAGCAGTGTTTAGGGTCATTGTCCTGTTGAAAGATCCAGCCCCGGCGCAGCCTTGTCACTGATTCCTGGACATTGGTCTCCAGAATCTGTTGATATTTGGTGGAATCCATGCATCCCTCAACTTTAACAAGATTCCCAGTCCCTGCACTGGCCACGCAGGCCCACAGCAGAAAGGAACCACCACCAAATTTTACTGTAGGCAGCAAGTGTTTTTCTAGGAATGCTGTGTTGTTTTTCCTCCATGCATGACGCCCCTTGTTATGTCCAAATAACTAAATTTTAGTTTCATCAGTCCACAGCACCTTATTCCAAAAGGAAGCCGGCTTGTCCAAATGTGCTTTAGCATACCTTAAGCGGCTTTGTTTGTGATGTGGGCAGAGAAAAGGCTTCCTCCGCATCACTCTTGCGTGCAGCATCTCCTTGTGTAAAGTGCGCGCAATAGTTGTACGATGCACAATGACTCCATCTGCAGCAAGATCATGTTGTATGTCTTTGGTGCTGGCCTGTGGGTTGACTTTGACTGTTCTAACCATTCTTCGCTTCTGTTTATCCCTGATTTTCCTTGGTCTGCCACTTCGAGGTCATGTGACAGTTGTTTTGAGACTCCCATGTCGCTACTCTTCAGAGAAGATTCACAGAGGAGGGAAACTTACAATTGCCCCCCTTTAAATACTCTCTCATAATTGGGTTTACCTGTGTATGTAGGTCAAGGGTCACTGAGCTTCCCAAACCAATTTTGATTTCCAATAATTGGTTTTAGAGATTTTTAAATCAGTAAAATGACAACAGTGCCCAAATTTATGCACATGCCTATTTTTGTTAAAACAATTATTGCACACTTCCTGTAAATGGTATAAACTTCGTTTCACCTCTCAAATATCACTGTGTTTGTCTCCTATATGATATATTTAACAGATTTTTTTATCTTAAGAACCAATGATTTATGAAGGAAAATCATGGAAATTAACAAGGTTGCCCAAAGTTTTGCAGACCACTGTATATATATATATATATATATATATATATATATATATATATATATATATATATATATATATATATATATATATATATATATATATATATATATATATATATATATATATATATATATATAGATAGATAGATATAACACAGCATATATCTATCTATCTATCTATATATATATATATATATATATATATATATATATATATATATATATATATATATATATATATATATATATATATATATATATATATATATATATATATATATATATATATATATATATATACATAGGCGTAACTTCCTTAAGGACTGGTGTGGACATGTCCCCACCAATCTTGACCGGTAGGGGGACAGTCCCCACCAATATTTTGTACACGTACTTTGCTTTCGGTGCTGTGTATATCTGATTAAAACCCCATTCATGCCGCTCCTCAGAAAGAAAATAAAAAAAGTTCTCCCCGCTGCACACCGTCCACAAACCCCGACAAAAAACTCAGAAAAAAGAATCTGTTGCCTCTCGCTTTCTCCCCATCACCCCCCTCCGCCCTCTCCCCATAACACCTGTCGCTTCCCTCCAAAAATGCTAACCCAGAAGTGGACTCAGACTTGCAGGTGAGAGGGACTTGTGGAAATATTAAGACCTAATTTTAGTCAGGAGAGACTTAAAGTAGTAAAAGAATAGAGAATAGTGTAAAAATAAGTTAAAACCGTATTTAAAATATAACTGAACCGTTGGAAAAAAAAACTCAAACCACTCTTTTCCGGCCCTGTTATGTCAGCTACACTAGAGTTCTGCAACGGGTCGGGTACCCGCGAAAAATACATTAAACAAGTAAACGGGTCGGGTGGATATTTGTTTAGTCCGGGTGGATAGTTGGGGATTTTTTTTTATGCGTGTGTGTTGCTATGGACATCAGAAATGTTATATTAATCAGGCACTGGGTGCAGCGCAGCGTACAATAGCCTATGATGGGTTAGCGGGTCGGGTTGCGGGTTAAATATCAACGGGTGGGGTCGGGTTCGGATTTGAATTGAAGATATCCGCGGGTGACGGGTCGGGTTCGGTAGTCATCCCGGGTTCGGGCGGGTGCGGGTTGGTAAAACTCGACCCATGCAGGTCTCTAAGCTATACACTACATTCAGTATCGTTGCCATAGAAACAGACAACAGCGCCAATATATCAGAATTATACTAAAACACACGCAAATAATTTCCCACATAAAAAACAGGACTTTCAGTCCATTACAGTTTTCCGTTTTTAGAGGGTTGTTTATTTTGCGTTTATTAAGTAATGGCTGTGGCATATTAGCTTTCACTGCTATAAGCTTTCGCAGCAGTGATTGATTAATTTAAACTCCTGCTCTACTGATGGTTTATCGGAGTTGGTGTTTAGGTTGAACATAAAGAACAACTTTTATTTGAAGCTTCTTGTAGCTACTGTTTTAATCCCAGATTCACTTAAAACTTTTTCCTGACCTTGTTATATAGTTGTCATAGTGTTGCCATGCAGTAGCAAGCACTGCGCCCCTTTTTCTTTTATATGTACACATACATTTAAGATTTAGCGTGTTATGTTGACAACTCATGAGCAAGCTGCTTTTTGCAATCTAGCAGGAATGGTAAATGGCATGTACTTATATAGCGCCTTTATTCAAGTTAGGAGACTTGACCAAAGCACTTTACACTACATTCATTCACCCATTCACACACACACACTCACACACTGATGGTGGCAAGCTACATTGTAGCCACAGCTGCCCTGGGGCTCACTGACAGAAGCGAGGCTGCCGTACACTGGCGCCACCGGGCCCTCTGACCACCATCAGTAGACAATGCAGGTGAAGTGTCTTGCCCAAGGACACAACGACAATGAAAGTCCAACCCGGAGCTTGAACTGTCAACCCTTCGATTACAGGGCAAACTCCTACATCCAACGCCACTGTCGCCCTAGGAAGGTAAGGATAGGATCTTGCAGGTGTGACGTCACTCTGCAGGGGGTCCAAAGATAAAAGATTTAAACAATTTTGGCATTGGAATTTCAGATTTAAGGGAGTTAGAAAGTTCACTTAGTAAAAGTGCAAATAATAAATCTGATTACCGATTACTTTTAAGCTGGTTGAACATACTGCGACAGACTGGTGACCTGTCCAGGGTGATCTCACCCAGAACGTGGCTAGGGAACGTGAGGGAACGTGAGGGATAAGGTTAAAGATAATGGATGGTTGAACATAGTCCGCTCTCCCAGATTCTATCAAATCAGTATTGATACCCTCAGGGGCGGATTTAGGAAATTTGGGGCCCTAGGCAAAGACAGGCAGGGGGCCCCCTGAGAAGAAAACCCATAAAACAGACCCATTCTACAGATAGAGAAATGTTAATAGAATAGACATCCATTATTTGTTCTAGGTTTTGTCCCTCTCTTCTTGTCCCTTTTTCCTCTCTATTTATCAGCGTTCTGATGGCATTTTAGCCAAAGGATTTTTATCAAAAACATAATTAATGTGCACAAATAAGGAATAGTTGTATTAACTATACATGTAAACAGAGTTTTATGGGGCCCCCAGGAACTTGGGGCCCTAGGCAACTGCCTAGTATTGCCTAATGGTAAATCCCCCCCTGGATACCCTGCTGGTGGATGTTCTTGACTGAAAGACAGAGTTGCTTAATCATATTCTGCTTAAGGCCCCATAAGATCTTGTCCGAGTCCTGGTTTAAAAGTAAATTAATTTTAAAAAGTGACCCAAAATTGACTGTCAATAAATGTTCTACAAAATTGATATATTTATTTGATTTCTTTGATTTGTACTGTCTGTTTAGATTTATGTGATATTTTTTGCACAAAATATATAAGTGAATATTGTAACAGTTATGTTTTCAACTGTAAGCATTAAATTGATAAATGTTATTCACATTTTTTTGGCTTTATCCTTTCCAACAACAAAAAAAAAAGGCGTCGCGCAGGTAGCTCCCTTTCCTTATGAGCCGTCCCCACCAACTTTCAACACAAAGTTACACCCTTGTATATATATATATATATATATATATATATAATGCTGTTTATTCAGTAATGTCTAGCAAAGCTATCCCTCGAGCCCTGAGGTCAACAGCCTTCCATTCAAACAGATCTTAGGCTTCCTTCTTCTGTTCTTTTTAAACCAGCAGGATAGGGTAGCAGGTGGACCTCTCCAAGATGGCGCCCGTAGCTTCTGCCCCGTGACAGTCAATGCGGGTTCTACTCTGATATGTATGTTTGACAGCAGCTGTAACTGCTGGAGGAACTGTGGCTCAATGGCGCCCTCTGCTGGAGGAAGAGAAGCAGCGAGTTTCCATTTCTTCTCTCTGACCAACTGATTTCAAATCATTTCAGTATTGATATACTGTGTGTGGAGTTAAACGCACACATACTGCTCTTTTGTTTGAAAAACATAAGAATAACCTTAAAAGTCAAGAGAAAATAGATGTTTTGTGCCTTCCAGCTGCTATTATTTTCTATCAGCTTTAAGTTGTCCTCATCTCCACTTTTAGACATTTAGGATCTTAGTTTGATTTCCTGTGTTTTTGTCCTCAGCAGCGATGTCTCACTCCTTAGAGGTTTTCATGCGTCCCCAGCAGCGATGTCTCACTCCTTAGAGGTTTTGATGCGTCCCCAGCAGCGATGTCCAGCTGTTGCCTTGGTTTGCTTTGCCTCCTTGTGGTTCGCCTGTTTTCAACCAGGACTTATTTTTTTTGTCTTTTTATTTATTTTTTCCATTTGCCTCCATTCTGTGTTTCTTCTTGTCAAACCTTGTTCTTAAATCAACCCTTGGATTGTTTGGTTTGGCTTCTGTTAGCTAGGAGATTGTCCAGCTCTGTCATTAGACGTAGAGCATGTTAGATTATTTCTGCCTTAACCAGCTCTCATGTTTCACACCTTTTATAAATTGTTAGCATGTTTCCAGTCTCTGTTCAGATGTCTGTGCTAAAGGAAAATTCTTAACATCTAAAACTTAAATTAAAATCTAGCAGCGGGGTAAAGAAAAGCCACAGTGCAAGACGCTACTTAAGGCGTCCCTAGACCTGCCAGATATAAAACCAATCAATAAATAATATCTAGATGTGACTGTTTCCAGTCTTTCAGCCTTTCCAACTCTAATCGTCCTCAAATCAGCAAGAAAATACATCTAACTCCTCCTGCAAGATGATCCAAAGCAAGATAGTAAAATGTTTGGTTCTTCTGCTTATGCTTCATCGTGAGAAGCTGTTGAAGGAGTTAAAGGAAGGTTCTTGATTAAATTCCTCTTCTCACAATTCCCCACAAAACATCTTCTCAGAGGGCTCCTCTTCATCATCTTCCTCTCTTCTCCTGGAGAAAAAGCCGGGCCATCGAGGTTGGTGGTCCTCTTCGCCCCCCAGAGGACTCCTCTGGCTGGTTCCATGGGAGTCTGAAGTAGCGAGAAACTGTCTCGGTGAACCGAAGATGTGGTAGAAGGTGGTCATCGTCTTCTTCCTCAGAGCTCACGGTATCATACCCGGAGAAGTCACTAGACAACTCAAGAGACTCACCAGAAAAAGACCCAACATCCAATAGGTACAAATGGAAAAACTGGACCAAAAATATGAAAAAGCTCATAATAAGCTTAAAGAGCAAATTAACTGTAATACTGAATTCATCCATCCATCCATTTTCTTACACGCTTGTCCCAATTGGGGTCGTGAGGGGTGCTGGTGCCTGTCTCCAGCGGAGAGGCGGGGTACACCCTGGACAGGTTGCCAGCCGTCGCAGGACAACACAGAGACAAACATTGACTATCACTCACACACCTAAGGAGAATTAAGAGAAGCCAATTAACGTAACATGTTATTGCTTTTGGACCATGGGAAGAAGCCGGAGTACCCGGAGAGAACCCATGCATGCTCAGGGAGAACATGCAAATATATATAAAAATTATATGTATGTATGTATATATATATATATTTTTTTTTTTTATAAATTTTTATTATAGAATATATAAAAGATATATATGTATATATATTTTTTTGTTTCTGTTTTATCTCTGCAGGTTTATTGTTCTTCACTGAAGTATATGTACTGTAGCATAATCCCTTTAGCTGTTTTACTTTTCCTTACTGTTTTCAACCATGCCTTTATCTGTCTCCAGCGGAGAGGCGGGGTACACCCTGGACAGGTTGCCAGTCCGTCGCAGGACAACACAGAGACAAACATTGACTATCACTCACACACCTAAGGAGAATTAAGAGAAGCCAATTAACCTAACATGTTATTGCTTTTGGACCATGGGAAGAAGCCGGAGCACCCGGAGAGAACCCATGCATGCTCAGGGAGAACATGCAAATATATATAAAAATTATATGTATGTATATATATATATATATATATATATATTTTTTTTTTTTATTATAAATTTTTATTATAGAATATATAAAAGATATATATGTATATAATTTTTTTTTGTTTCTGTTTTATCTCTGCAGGTTTATTGTTCTTCACTGAAATATATGTACTGTAGCATAATCCCTTTAGCTGTTTTACTTTTCCTTACTGTTTTCAACCATGCCTTTATCTGTTGGATGATTGTTTTTAATGTGTGCCTGTTTTCTTGTATCTTTTAAATGAACTTCCAGACCTGATTTCTGATGGGTCTTCTCCGATACATTTTTCTCACTTTCTGAGACCTTTAGATTTCGTATGGCTTTGCCACCCTTTGATGTAGTGGTTGCCTTAACTTTTTCTTTTTTTCCATCTTTTTTTCCAAGATTTCTAAAAAAGCGTTTGCATGCAGCAAACACAGGAAACTTTTCTTTTTTTGGTATCTTCTTCTCATCAGGGATAGCAAAAAGGTCTTTCTGGTCAGATTTGTCATCTTTTTCATTATTTTCAGGGCATTTACCTGTGGAAAGATCTCTGGTCACGCACTTGGGTGTTGTATCCTTTGATTCTGTAGCGAGCTCGTCTTTGTTTTCATCTACTGTCTTTTCCAGGTTATGTTTTTCATAAACCGAATCTGCTGTGTATAACGCTGCATGTGGTATTATTCTTTGCTTTTCAGATACTGTCTTCACCTTATTTGTCAGGTCATCATAAAGCTCCCATACATCTGGAGCTCTTCGACAGTATGCAACATAATGTCCCAGACCAGCTTTGATCAGGCCTCTCTTGAAAGCGACGACTCCTCTCAAAGTGAATGTCTTTCCTTGTAGATCCATAATGGATGGAAATTCACTCAAAGAAAAATATCTTGTGTTGTCAAGTTCAAGGTCAATGCATACTATTTCCCCAAACCTGTGGCTGTGAGTAACATTTCCAATGCAGAGCATTTCTCCTGGGTTGCCGCCTTCGATTTTACATTCATCGGGACATTCTGATTGATTTGGTAGTTTCTGACAGCACAAAGAGTCAGAACAAAAGAGTCCTACTTCCACTGCAGTCTTAAGTTGAGTTACTCCACATTCCATCAGGACTGACATGTCAGCTGTAACAAACGCTACTTCCCTTGTATCTCCTTTGTTTAGCTGGCAGTACTGCGATGAGCAATGTTTGGAGAGGTATGCGCTGGGTATATTTTTCATTGTTTTCCCAATGAGTGCGGAGATAGGGCACTGAGCATAGATTTCGTAGCTACCAAACCCCACCTGGACTTTTTCAAATATTGTACTGAGCAGCTCTGCCCTCTGTGAATATATATTTGGGGTCACACCATCTATAGTCATAGATTTTACCAGCTGCAAGATGGGAATGTCACAGTTCTTCGTTACAATATTTTTAAAAGCTGAGCTGTCACAGAAAGCACTGCATAAGCACTGACAAACTGCATCAAATGCACAGGTGTTCCACACATAGAGGTTTGAGTTTTCAAACATACAAGGTTCAAGCTGGTTTCCATTTTTCAATAGTCCCACTTTGTCACAAACATTTTTTGTTGATTTTTTTTCAGTTTCTGAGACGTCTTCCACACCTGATGATGATGGTGAAACCTTTGCAGAATATTTACCTCGAACAAGATTTCTAAAAAAGCGTTTGCATGCAGCAAACACAGGAAACTTTTCTTTTTTTGGTATCTTCTTCTCATCAGTGATAGCAAAAATGTCTTTCTGGTCAGATTTGTCATCTTTTTCATTATTTTCAGGGCATTTACCTGTGGAAAGATCTCTGGTCACGCACTTGGGTGTTGTATCCTTTGATTCTGTAGCGAGCTCGTCTTTGTTTTCATCTACTGTCTTTTCCAGGTTATGTTTTTCATAAACCGAATCTGCTGTGTATAACGCTGCATGTGGTATTATTCTTTGCTTTTCAGATACTGTCTTCACCTTATTTGTCAGGTCATCATAAAGCTCCCATACATCTGGAGCTCTTCGACAGTATGCAACATAATGTCCCAGACCATCTTTGATCAGGCCTCTCTTGAAAGCGACGACTCCTCTCAAAGTGAATGTCTTTCCTTGTAGATCCATAATGGATGGAAATTCACTCAAAGAAAAATATCTTGTGTTGTCAAGTTCAAGGTCAATGCATACTATTTCCCCAAACCTGTGGCTGTGAGTAACATTTCCAATGCAGAGCATTTCTCCTGGGTTGCCGCCTTCGATTTTACATTCATCGGGACATTCTGATTGATTTGGTAGTTTCTGACAGCACAAAGAGTCAGAACAAAAGAGTCCTACTTCCACTGCAGTCTTAAGTTGAGTTACTCCACATTCCATCAGGACTGACATGTCAGCTGTAACAAACGCTACTTCCCTTGTATCTCCTTTGTTTAGCTGGCAGTACTGCGATGAGCAATGTTTGGAGAGGTATGCGCTGGGTATATTTTTCATTGTTTTCCCAATGAGTGCGGAGATAGGGAACTGAGCATAGATTTCGTAGCTACCAAACCCCACCTGGACTTTTTCAAATATTGTACTGAGCAGCTCTGCCCTCTGTGAATATATATTTGGGGTCACACCATCTATAGTCATAGATTTTACCAGCTGCAAGATGGGAATGTCACAGTTCTTCGTTACAATATTTTTAAAAGCTGAGCTGTCACAGAAAGCACTGCATAAGCACTGACAAACTGCATCAAATGCACAGGTGTTCCACACATAGAGGTTTGAGTTTTCAAACATACAAGGTTCAAGCTGGTTTCCATTTTTCAATAGTCCCACTTTGTCACAAACATTTTTTGTTGATTTTTTTTCAGTTTCTGAGACGTCTTCCACACCTGATGATGATGGTGAAACCTTTGCAGAATATTTACCTCGAACAAGATTTCTAAAAAAGCGTTTGCATGCAGCAAACACAGGAAACTTTTCTTTTTTTGGTATCTTCTTCTCATCAGTGATAGCAAAAATGTCTTTCTGGTCAGATTTGTCATCTTTTTCATTATTTTCAGGGCATTTACCTGTGGAAAGATCTCTGGTCACGCACTTGGGTGTTGTATCCTTTGATTCTGTAGCGAGCTCGTCTTTGTTTTCATCTACTGTCTTTTCCAGGTTATGTTTTTCATAAACCGAATCTGCTGTGTATAACGCTGCATGTGGTATTATTCTTTGCTTTTCAGATACTGTCTTCACCTTATTTGTCAGGTCATCATAAAGCTCCCATACATCTGGAGCTCTTCGACAGTATGCAACATAATGTCCCAGACCATCTTTGATCAGGCCTCTCTTGAAAGCGACGACTCCTCTCAAAGTGAATGTCTTTCCTTGTAGATCCATAATGGATGGAAATTCACTCAAAGAAAAATATCTTGTGTTGTCAAGTTCAAGTTCAATGCATACTATTTCCCCAAACCTGTGGCTGTGAGTAACATTTCCAATGCAGAGCATTTCTCCTGGGTTGCCGCCTTCGATTTTACATTCATCGGGACATTCTGATTGATTTGGTAGTTTCTGACAGCACAAAGAGTCAGAACAAAAGAGTCCTACTTCCACTGCAGTCTTAAGTTGAGTTACTCCACATTCCATCAGGACTGACATGTCAGCTGTAACAAACGCTACTTCCCTTGTATCTCCTTTGTTTAGCTGGCAGTACTGCGATGAGCAATGTTTGGAGAGGTATGCGCTGGGTATATTTTTCATTGTTTTCCCAATGAGTGCGGAGATAGGGCACTGAGCATAGATTTCGTAGCTACCAAACCCCACCTGGACTTTTTCAAATATTGTACTGAGCAGCTCTGCCCTCTGTGAATATATATTTGGGGTCACACCATCTATAGCCATAGATTTTACCAGTTGCAAGATGGGAATGTCACAGTTCTTCGTTACAATATTTTTAAAAGCTGAGCTGTCACAGAAAGCACTGCATAAGCACTGACAAACTGCATCAAATGCACAGGTGTTCCACACATAGAGGTTTGAGTTTTCAAACGTACAAGGTTCAAGCTGGTTTCCATTTTTCAATAGTCCCACTTTGTCACAAACATTTTTTGTGGATTTTTTTTCAGTTTCTGAGACGTGTTCTGATGATGATGTTGAATCCTTTGCAGAACATTTACATCGAACAAGATTTCCATAAAAACGTTTGCCTCCAGCAATTGCAGGAAACTTTTCTTTTTTTCGTATATTCTTCTTGTCAGTGATAGGTAAAATTTCTATCTGGTAAGATTTGTCATCTTTTTCATAATTTTCATGGCATTTACCTGTGGAAAGATCTCTGGTCACGCGCTTGGGTGTTGTATCCTTTGATTCTGTAGCGAGCTCGTCTTTCTTTTTATATACTGTCATTTCCGGGTTCGATTTTTGAAAAACCTGTTGAATTTTGAAGTCAGAAGATGTCTTTGAATGTTTTTGCTGACTTCCAATGTATTCTTCTAGGAATATCTCCTCAGAAAAGTTTTTATCAGATGAGCTGTTAGCCTTTAGAGACTCTCCTGTCTGGTAACAGGAATCTTTTTCCAAATAAAACTCTATAAAGCTGTCTTTCATATTACAGTTAACATGTCCCTTTAGCAGTTTAGAAATCCTACTTTCTGGTTCATCAGACTTGTGGCCTAAAGCTAGACACGTCCTCTCATTTTATTTAGAGCATTTAAAAAATTGACTTCAAACTTCTCTCCGGTGAACATCAACCTATCTTCAATATTTGCCTCTCTTTTTCCTGCCATTTTGAAATAAAAAGATAATATTTCCAGTAAAAATCACCCTAGTAAGTAACCAGCTTTGTAAAACGGTCTGATTCCGTCAAACTTCCTGTGAGAATGAGCAAATGACTCCGCCCCTTCTGACATCACAGACATTCTAGAAGGCCTGTGATGTCAGAAGGGGCGGAGCCATCATAAACGGAGATTTTAAGGCGTGGCCACAACTATTCTATCTCGTGGCCACGCCTTATTAAGTTGTGGCCCCGCCTTATTAAGTTCTGGCCACACCTTATTAAGTTGTGGCCACGCCTTATTAATTTGAGGCTTTACAAATACTGTTACCATACATTAAAATTGCACAGCCACATCCTGCAGTTTCAGAGAAGAAAGGTAATTGTGTGCTAAATAGATTAAGTATCGTGTCTTATGAGCAAGTCATGCAGCGGGAGCTGTGGTTTTTATTCGTTTTACACAGATTCAATTGGAGGGGTCATTCTTATTTAAGGAAACGCGCGTTTTGGCACATCGTGGCGTCAATATAAAAAACTATGTTATTAATCCATTCATTAATTTGCTTATAAAAGCGAGAGAGGATGATGTGACATAATTACAGTTGGGACGACATTACAGTACGCTACAACACCACTGTCTTATTTAAGATATTGCTTGCCTGTTGTAAATTAGTCAATAATCTAACTAGCAGTAAGCCTACATTTAGGCCTGTGGGTTATAAAATGATGACATGATAGATTACAAATTTTATACTGTGAACTTGTTCAAAACTTTATCCTTATACAAACCTATCATACAGTCATCCTCAAAATAATTAATATCCCCCAGAAAAGTTTAGATGCAGAATGACCATCCAGAATTTAACCTGAATTTAACAAAAACTAATAATAAATAAAAATGCACTAACTTATAATTTAGTCAAATAAGATACACTATATTGCCAAAAGTATTTGCTCACCTGCCTTGACTCACATATGAGCTTAAGTGACATCCCGTTCCTAATCCATAGGGTTCAATATGACGTCGGTCCACCCTTTGCAGCTAGAACAGCTTCAACTCTTCTGGGAAGGCTGTCCACAAGGTTTAGGAGTGTGTTTATGGGAATTTTTGACCATTCTTCCAGAAGCGCATTTGTGAGGTCGCACACTGATGTTGGACGAGAAGGCCTGGCTCTCAGTCTCCGCTCTAATTCATCCCAAAGGTGTTCTATCGGGTTGAGGTCAGGACTCTGTGCAGGCCAGTCAAGTTCATCCACACCAGACTCTGTCATCCATGTCTTTATGGACCTTGCTTTGTGCACTGGTGCACAGTCATGTTGGAAGAGGAAGGGGCCAGCTCCAAACTGTTCCCACAAAGTTGGGAGCATGGAATTGTCCAAAATGTCTTGGTATGCTGAAGCATTCAGAGTTCCTTTCACTGGAACTAAGGGGCCAAGCCCAGCTCCTGAAAAACAACCCCACACCATAATCCCCCCTCCACCAAACTTTACACTTGGCACAATGCAGTCAGACAAGTACCGTTCTCCTGGCAACCGCCAAACCCAGACCCGTCCATCAGATTGCCAGATGGAGAAGCGCGATTCGTCACTCCAGAGAACGCGTCTCCACTGCTCTAGAGTCCAGTGGCGGCGTGCTTTACACCACCGCATCCGACGCTTTGCATTGCACTTGGTGATGTATGGCTTGGATGCAGCTGCTCGACCATGGAAACCCATTCCATGAAGCTCTCTGCGCACTGTTCTTGAGCTAATCTGAAGGCCACATGAAGTTTGGAGGTCTGTAGTGATTGACTCTGCAGAAAGTTGGCGACCTCTTCGCACTATGCGCGTCAGCATCCGCTGACCCCGCTCCGTCAGTTTACGTGGCCTACCACTTCGTGGCTGAGTTGCTGTCGTTCCCAAACACTTCCATTTTCTTATAATACAGCTGACAGTTGACTGTGGAATATTTAGGAGCGAGGAAATTTCACGACTGGATTTGTTGCACAGGTGGCATCCTATCACAGTTCCACGCTGGAATTCACTGAGCTCCTGAGAGCGACCCATTCTTTCACAAATGTTTGTAAAAACAGTCTGCATGCCTAGGTGCTTGAATTTATACACCTGTGGCCATGGAAGTGATTGGAACACCTGATTCCAATAATTTGGATGGGTGAGCAAATACTTTTGGCAATATAGTGTATTTTCGTGCCACCAACAGTGGATCAAAATGCCTGTCAACTGGTGTAGAAGTCTTTTTGTACATTTGATAGCAGTGATTCTCTCAAAGTGCTTCAGGTCCCCATTGGGCTCGTTTACTTGTTTTTATATTTATTTGTGTGTTTCTTTTGTAATATATCTTTCAAACAAAATTCAGAATCAGTATCATGGTTTTAAGATCATTTTTAGTTATTACTTTTGTGAATTTGAACTTTTTCTATTTTTTTCCTTCTTTAATTAGAGGGTTTGCGTCATTTTGAGGACAACTATCTAGACATGTGATGTTAGTCTTATCTTGTGTTTTGCTCTAGACACATTGGGGCTGTATACGTACACTATAAGATGGAGAGACAAAAGGACCCCTTGTTGGTGTGTCTGCAGGACCGTGGAACAAATGAAGAAGTCTTAAGTAAACTTCAAAATGATAAGGTATTTCTATAAAAATATTAGGTGTCATCTACACGGTCATAAATACATTTACAGCAGCACCCCATGAAATATGGGAAAGTGTTCCAAAACATTCTACATGGAATGTCAATAGAATGTCGATAGAATGATAGATTCACAATCAGGAGCCATTAATCTCTAACAGCCATTGACCTCCACTCATCTTCTCCAGACACAGCCATAAACTCTCCCATAAGGCAGTCCCAGATGGCTGTAACAACATCTGGGACAATGATGGAGACAGTGGACATACCCACCCGGAAGCTGCTGGCAATTGACCTGTATGAGTCACCAGTTGCAAGAAACCTGAATGAAATAAACAGAAAAAAACCCACATTATATTTCTTTTTTTTTTTATGCTGTTAATCAACACACACATATATATACATATATATGTATGTGTATCAAATTTTTTACAATATAATTATCACGTTTATACAATGAACTATCACATTTTTATACAATATACTATCCCCTTTATATGATATACTTTCACGTTTGTACAATGCCATGGCGTTGCTCCAAAGCAGCAGCCAAAAGCAGCTCCTCTCGTCAAATTTCACAAAATATGCCACTTAAAACGATACAAACAAGACATCAAACCCGCATCTATGATCGCCAACGCCTGCCGGAGCTGCGGTCACAAAATGTTTTAGATACTGACATTTTTGACCATTTAAAAAGCCGCGGATTGTTATTTCCCACTTTTTGCAGGCTGTTTATTTGCAGTTTTTGCATACATATCCATAGTTTCAAGTACAAAAGGCCATCTATAGTGGCAATTTTATTACTACACAGGGAAACGCTGCTCTATATATGACTCAATAAATATTACCTAACAGCGTTTGGTCACCCAGAGTTGCTGGGATTTGCTCAGGGTCTTCCATTATTGTGGTTTATGTCACTAAACTGGTCCAAATTGAATGAAAGATCATTTGAATAGAATGAAAAAAAATTATAGTTTTTAGACATTAAAGTAAATGTTATTGCATCATACATGAAATGGAAGTGTTCTTGTGCAAATCTAACCCCAAATTCATAAAAATTCCAAACAATAATGCTTTGTAAAGTGTTTCAAAGTATTTTAAAGTACTCAGGTACAAAAATACTTTTCCAAAATGCAGGATGGAAGGAACTAAATTGTCATGTTTATATACTACATGTACTTATAATGGGGTGATTGGTAAGACAGACCAATTGAGTATAAGACAGCATTAAAAGCTGTAAGAAAGTACTTTCTGATTTTTAACATCAGTATTAAAATCTCTACCTCTATAATGACGATAAACTACAGAACTAAACATGTCATCACTGATCACATTAGAAAGGGAAACAGAAGATAACTATGGAATCTAATGTTGTTTTGGCAAACTAACCAATTAAAGCAGCACTCATATTAGTGATTTCAGTTGGCATAAACAAAGTATAATTATCGGAGCAAAAATTTCAATCCTTTGCCATCATTGTCTTGGATTTGATGACTTGCTTTCCGGCCCCTGGCAAGCATTCTACTTTGATCTTCATTGTCTCTAATGCCTAATTTCTTACTATGGATCACTGGAGTCTCCTCAGTGTTTCTGCTACTGGGCAGGGAAAACTTGTTAGAAACTGGAAAGACTGCTGGTGAAACTTGGGCCAGGATTCACATTGACCACATTCCATTTCCACTCTGTCATCCGTCACAGAAATTATACAACCACACTTGTGGCAATAGGATCTGTTAATGTAACACCTATATTTTGGGAATTTACTGAGTCTACTTTGCTCTTCCTGTGTCTTACAACCCATCTGATTCATCTGTTTTTAAAAATTAACTAATTTTGTGGTTCGTCTCTTTTCAACCAGGACTTTTTTTTTTGTCTTTTTATTTATTTTTTTCCATTTGCCTCCATTCTGTGTTTCTTCTTGTCAAACCTTGTTCTTAAATCAACCCTTGGATTGTTTGGTTTGGCTTCTGTTAGCTAGGAGATTGTCCAGCTCTGTCATTAGACGTAGAGCATGTTAGATTATTTCTGCCTTACCAGCTCTCATGTTTCACACCTCTTATAAGTTGTTAGCATGTTTCCAGTCTCTGTTCAGATGTCTGTGCTAAAGGAAAATTCTTAACATCTAAAACTTAAATTAAAATCTAGCAGTGGGGTAAAGAAAAGCCACAGTGCAAGACGCTACTTAAGGAGTCCCTAGACCTGCCAGATATAAAACCAATCAATAAATAATATCTAGATGTGACTGTTTCCAGTCTTTCAGCCTTTCCAACTCTAATCGTCATCAAATCAGCAAGAAAATACATCTAACTCCTCCTGCAAGATGATCCAAAGCAAGATAGTAAAATGTTTGGTTCTTCTGCTTATGCTTCATCGTGAGAAGCTGTTGAAGGAGTTAAAGGAAGGTTCTTGATTAAATTCCTCTTCTCACAATTCCCCACAAAAACATCTTCTCAGAGGGCTCCTCTTCATCATCTTCCTCTTTTCTCCTGGAGAAAAAGCCGGGCCATCGAGGTTGGTGGTTCTCTTCGCCCTCAGAGGACTCCTCTGGCTGGTTCCATGGGAGTCTGAAGTAGCAAGAAACTGTCTCGGTGAACCGAAGATGTGGTAGAAGGTGGTCATCATCTTCTTCCTCAGAGCTCACGGTATCATACCCGGAGAAGTCACTAGACAACTCAAGAGACTCACCAGAGAAAGACCCAACATCCTCCTCATCATCAGAATCCTCTATCTCTTCCTCCTCATTTATCACCACATCTACGACCTCTAGCTCATCATCAGACTCCACATCAATAGTAAAATAATCATCAACATCATCTGAGAACAGTCCTATGTTCATATAAAAAGGGAAATCAACCTGATCAAGACCAGAACTCCAGGGCAGGATCAGATGGAAGCGGGACGTCTGGAGCAATGAGGGGAAAAAATTATTAGACCAGGAACATTAATTGACGAACATTAAATCACAAAACTCAATGCTTTATTTTAGGTTGCTGGATGTGCCTGTGTGAGTTATTCAGGTTAAAGTAGATTTAATCAATAAGAACATCAATCTGTGAGCTATAACTAATTAAAAAAACATTTGATCAAAGCTAGTGGTACGGTTAGTGTGAAAAGAAAAATTGAAATTGTTCTAAAAGAACACATACATACAAAAATACACAGAAGTATTCATATATCTGTTTATACCTGTGTATATGGTCCTTGGCATCAGTGTGAGGAGCATTTGTCTGATTTCACCGTCACACTGAGGAACGATTGTTGTAAAGGGAGGACATTTTGCTGGTCCTCACCAGCTATTTTGCTGACGGCTAATTTAAGAACAAAAAACTATAATATCCTTTAAATCACAAGACCACCATTAAATTGTAAGTTTATTTTCAATTCAAATCTTTGTTTTACTGGTTAATGGGGTTTAGATTTTTTTTTCAGGATGTTTGTAGTGGCAACTTCGGAGCCACCGCTTCAGAGTGGAAATATAGATCAGATCCAATGCGCGTCTTCGAAAAATAGAGGCATTTATTTGTCTTTCACTAACGTACAAAACAAAAGCGCTCCCGCATCACGCGGTTGAAAAACAGTTTGTCCCTTCCACTCTACTTGAGCGGCAGGTGACAGCACCTATTAATCAAATCAGCTCAACGTCACGCCCACAGACAGGAAGAGAGCAAATAAACAAATCAGAATAAAAACAGACATATTTCCGACTAAAGATTCAAAACTAAATCAGGAGAATTAGAATGTGAATAAGTTCATAATAAATTCAGAAAACAAAAAACAAAATAGATGCAAAACGGCTCCAACATTCCGGCCCCTAATTGATCATACTATGGCAATTAAACACATACATTCACAAGGAGCCGTGCATTTCAAAAGAGCATTCAAATAAAGTCTTTCACATTCCTTTTCTTTTTTGTCCTTTTTTTCACAATAAGTCCCTTTATGTATTCATAAATCATTCATAAATAAATCATTCATAAATAAAAAGTAGTCCTTTCAAAAGAAAATCAAGGGATTTCCAAAAAAAATCAAGAATTAAGTTCATTTAGTCCATAAGACAACATACAGTAAACACCATAGTCAGACTGTTTTTAGTCATATTTTCAGATATTCAAAAGCGGTTAAATTTTTTTCGCATATCCAGCCATTCACTCACTCAATACCTTTACATATTACATAGAAAACATGAAAGCTTAATTCAGTAAACTATTCTATGGTCAGTAAAGTGTATGAGTGTACTGGTCAATAAGGAACGGTCAGTCAGGCCATGTCTCTGAGGAGGCAAAGCTTTGTGATTGGCCTTTCTAGAACACCAGTCTGAGTCTTGACTTTGACACGACGTACGAATCCTTTTGCATCAGGGAAAGTTTCTATTACACGTCCCATCGGCCAGGAATTTCGGGGTGATGTGTCATCAATGATGAGGACGATGTCATCAGATTTAAGATTTCTTTTTACTTCGTTCCATCTTTGTCTCTCCTGCATCAGTGAGAGGTATTCGCGTGTCCATCTCTTCCAGAAGAGATCTGAGAGGAACTGAACCTGCTTCCATCTTCTCCTAGCATAGCAGTCCTGCTTGTTAAAGAGCCCCGGTGGAAGGATGGGCTTTGCTTTAAGCAGTAGTAGATGGTTCGGAGTAAGAGGTTCAGGATCTGTCGGATCTCCAGATGTTACTGTTATTGGACGTGCATTGAGAATAGCCTCCACTTCACAGAGGGTGGTTTGAAGACTTTCGTCGTCCAAGGTCTGTTCTTTGATCACGGAGTAGAGTGCTTTCTTGATGATCCGTATGAGGCGCTCCCACACACCTCCATGATGAGAGCCGTAAGGTGGGTTGAATGTCCATTTAATTCCTTCTGTACGCATCTGATTCTGTATTTTACTATGGTCCAGCTGAGCCAGAGCTTCCCTCAGTTCCCGCTCTGTTCCCACGAAATTGGTTCCATTGTCAGACAGAATCTCTTTTACTTGGCCTCGTCTGCAGACAAATCTGCGGATGACTGAAATACAGGAATCTGTATTAAGGGAGTAGGCCATCTCTAAGTGTACAGCTCTGCTGGCAAGACATGTAAACAGGGCGCCGTACCTCTTCACTCGACTACGGCCCCTCTTAACTTCTATGGACCCAAAGTAGTCCAAGCCCGTGTGAGTAAAGGGGGGCAGATCTGGGGTTACTCGCACCAAAGGCAAGTCCGCCATCTTCTGCGTCATAGCTGCTCCATGCCATCGTTTGCAGAGTGTGCAGTCATGGGTTATTCTCCTTGCTGCCGAATTGGCTTTTTGGATCCAGTATTTAGTTCTTAGTTTTGAGAGCATTTGATTCTTTCCACAGTGTCCTACTAATTTGTGAGTGTGGCGCAACAGTAATGTTGACAGGTGGCTGTCATTAGGCAAGATGGCCGGGTGCTTGATCTCTTCAGGCATAACCAGTCTGCTCAGCCTGCCACCAACTCTCAGAATTCCATCCTGAAGAACAGGATCCAACTTGTAGAGTCGACTGCTTCTCTTCACAGCTTGGCCCTTCTGTAAAGCATATACTTCCTCTCCAAAAGAGTGATGTTGAATGAAAGACGTAAGAGCCTCCTCAGCAGCGCTGAGATCTTTTACTGACAACTGTCGGTCTGCAGGATCTGGTTTTATTGACAGGTTTAATGTGACACTTGTCGTCCTCTTTTGGATCAGATGCTTCTTGAACTTCAGTAGCCAGGCTGCAGATCTGAGGAGTTTGTTCCATTCTGAGAAGTACTCTATGAAGCGAATTAGAGGACTCTTATAGGCTACTGTGGCAAGAGTTATGGCAGCTTGCTTTACCTCTGGGTCACTGATAGACAGCTCTAGAGGGTCCATGATGAGCTTCAGCCAGGCTATTTCGGATTTAAACAGAAAGTCTGGGACTTCTATCCAACTTGTGCCTTTTAGAAAGGTCTCTGCCCACATTCCTCTGGATGCTTTGTCCGCTGGATTAAGATCAGTTCTAATGTGACGCCATTGTCACTTCTGTGTCAGGTCTCTGATGACCGTTACTCTGTTAGCCTCAAAGGTCTTGAATCTCTGTGTGTCACTTATGATGTATTTGAGAACAGATGTGCTATCAGTCCAAAACACAGAGTCTATCATCTCAAACTCCAGTTCATTCGTCAGCATTCGATCTATCCGAGAAGCTAGAACTGCTGATGTCAGCTCAAGTCTGGGAATAGTCACTACCTTTAAAGGAGCCACTCTTGCTTTCCCCATCACAAAGGCAATGTGAGGAGGTCCACATCTGCTGGTCAGTCGCAGGTAACTTACTGTCCCATAGCCACTCTCACTAGCATTGCAAAAATGGTGCAGTTGAGCGCTTGTGACTTCAAAACCAGCTGGTTTGTAGCATCTTCCAATTCTGAAGCTGGAAATCATCTGAAGTTCTTTCAGCCACTCCTTCCATTTAAATACAAGAGCTGTTGGGATTTCTTCGTCCCATCCGCAATTCATCTTGCATAACTCTTGGAGGATATTTTTTCCAGACAGCATAACTGGTGATAAGAATCCCAGGGGATTG
Source organism: Cyprinodon tularosa (assembly GCF_016077235.1). Classification (NCBI taxonomy): domain Eukaryota; kingdom Metazoa; phylum Chordata; class Actinopteri; order Cyprinodontiformes; family Cyprinodontidae; genus Cyprinodon; species Cyprinodon tularosa. The sequence continues at coordinate 58,070 of NW_024039502.1, read as the reverse complement.
TAAACTGAATTAAGCACAGACAGAATTCCTCTTCTATTATGTGGTTGTTCTTTCAGAGTGATATTAAAGAAGAATGTGTCAGATTCAATGTCCCATCGCATGCCAAGGGCACGTTCCGCAGGAAGTTTGTCTCTCCCCAAGTCAATGTCTTTAATGTCTTTGGCCCGTTCCTCTGAGGGTAGTGAGGCTAGGACAGCACGGCTGTTACTAGTCCATTTGGTAAGCTTAAATCCACCTGTGGTGCATACTGCCTTCAGGTCATGGACCAGACTGATGGCTTTGCTTGCATCTGGAACTGATTTGAGACAATCATTCACGTAAAAGTTGTGTCTGATGGTGGCAAGAACGGAAGTGTCTGCTTTATTCTTATTATCCTCAGCTGTCTGTCGTAGTGCAAAGTTTGCGCAGCTTGGGGAGGAAACTGCTCCGAACAAATGCACGACCATTCTGAATTCTCTGAGTGGTTGGTTAGTGTTACCATCTGGCCACCATAAGAATCTCAGAAAGTCCACATCATTTTCAGGAATTCTGACTTGGTGGAACATTCCCTCTATGTCCCCCATCACTGCCACTGATTCCTGTCGGAAACGAAGGAGTACACCCAATAAGGTGTTCGTAAGGTCTGGGCCTTGCAGTAACTCGGAGTTCAAAGACGTACCTTGAAATGAAGATGTACATTCGAAGACCACACGGATAGATTTTTTCTGTTTGTGATAGAATGTGGAATGTTTGTGATATGGTGTGGGATGTACCAAAGTCTTCCATCCATCCGGAGGAGCTGTTCTTCAGGTACCATTTCTGCAAACCCTTTATTGAAAACATCATTCATGAAGTTGACGTAATCATTTTTAAATGACTGGTCTTTCTCTAGTCTTCTCTTGAGACCTAGAGCTCTTTGTTCAGCCATTTTCCTATTGTTCGGCAGGTGAAGGTCATCTGCGGAACGGCAGTCTTAATTCATAGTGACCTTCTTTCTTTGTGATGGATTCATTCATTATTTTAAGAAATCTTTTATCTTCAACAGAGTGTTCTGCTTTCTCTTGGTGCGCCAATTCTGAGAAATCTTGATTGTATTGTCGGACCAAGAGTTCTTCCAGACGAGCCACTGATATTCTGTTGGATGTTATCTGTGGTCGGCCATGTTGGTCTAAGGGTAGGATAGTACCCAGAGGTCCATTCACTATCCAACCCAGGTGTGTTAGGACAGCGTACAGCCCCTTGTCTTGGCTGTTAATGACCTTCAGCGGTTCTAAGGCTTTGGGAACGTTCACTCCAATCAGCAGACTAACGTCGGCACTGATGGACTTCAACTGGACTCCTTGAAGGTAAGGCCATTGTTTGAGCTCTTCCTCACGTGTGATGTTCCCTCCGTTAACAGGTATGGCAGGTTGTGTAAATACCTCCGGAAGCTCTATGAAGTCATCACCATCTAGGCTGCATACTTGGATTCCACTCACCTTGTAGGTCTGCACAGGCTTTTCTTGACCCATGGTTCGAAGTAAGATGTCCGTTTTCCTTCCTCTTATGGACAGTTGCTCCATGAGCGTCTCTGTACAGAATGTTGCGGAACTTCCTGAATCCAGAAAAGCATACGTTTCAACAACATGAGTTCCCTTGGCTGTTTTTACCTTTACAGGCACGATAGGCAGTTTGTGGTCGATGGTACCGGCCCCTGTTTGGACTGTAGATGCCATGCGTCTGTGCCACTGCTGGCATCTTTCTTGGCCACTGAAGAGACAGTCACATTTCCTACAGCGCCATCTGGAGGACTGTTTGCTATGTGCAAGATGGTGGGGTGCTTCTTACCACATGAGCGGCATATCAAACGGTTCTTACATGATTTACTTAAATGGCCTTTAATCAAACACGCAAAGCAGAAACAATTTTTCTTCAGAAAATCAACTTTCTGTTGATGAAGGATCTTTGTTATTTTCTGACATGTTTCCAAAGCATGATTTCCTTTAGAGTAGGTGCATGGTCTAAGAAATGCATCATTCATATCGGCTGTAGGGCCTTTAATTCCATTTTCCATTTTTACAGGATAAGTTCTGTTAGGGTCAGCAACACAAACGACTGGAGAGACTGTGGTAGCAAAACTTTTCTTTGCACCAGATTTTACATGTGGCAGATCTGCTACCACCCGTCTTGGTTGGCTGATTTTAGTGACGTCTTGAATGTCACCAAACACAGGGTCTTGCAATATTTTTTACCTGTTTTTCGATGAACTTAACAAGATCACAGAATTTGGGTCTCTGCTGTGTTTGCTCCATAATGTCACATACAACAGATCTCCATCTTTCTCTGAGCTTGTACGGAAGTTTTGACACTATTAATTTCATGTTTGATGGTAAATCAAGTTCTGACATATACTGAAAAGATTGAGCAGCATTCTTGCAACTTCTTAAATACAGTCCATAACTATGCAGTGCTTTAGCATCATCTGGTCTAATTGTAGCCCAGGTTAAGGCCTTATTCATATAAGCTGATGCGATTTTAAACTCATTTCCAAAATGATGTTTCAGCAAACGCTTTGCTTCAATAAAACCAGCTGTAGCATTCAGATGTAAACAACTTCTGACAAGTTCTTTTGGTTGGCCCGCTGTAAACTGTTCAAGGAAATACAGTCGGTCCTCATTACTGTCAGTCTTGTCCTCTATATTGTGTCTGAATGCCTGCATAAAGAGCTGGAACTCTAGAGGGTCACCACTGAAAACAGGAACTTCTTTTTTAGGGAGTGATGTTTGAGATACAACTGAAACAAGCAGATTTGTCAAGTCTGACTGTCTTTGTATTGAAATATCTGAATGTTCAGACCGGTCCCTTCCAGGAGTGGATTCCTTTCTTGTTTGTACATCTTGTCAAATTATAGCTTTGATCTCATTCATTTTGCGAGTGCATTGTCCAAGTTTACCATGTCGGGTTGCGCTGAGCGCTTTGAAAGACAGCTCACTTTTATAGCCTTGCTCTTCCAAGCCTCTGGCCTCATTCTGGCCTTCTTCATCAGACATGATCTCAGTTTATTTTAAGTCTTTCGTTTAAATTCGTTTCGTCTTTCCAAAAACAACGTCAGTATTCAACAGTTCAGTTCCGTTTATTACGCGCATTCATTTAGTTTCATTTGCGCGCATCCAAGCTCTTACTGTAATTCTTTTTCTAATTGGTCCCCAGTTTTCAGCATTTGGTACTTCCTTTTATGTATTACCCTCATGTCCATCTGCCTGCTTTCATTTTGACTTTGCTGCTGACCCCTAATTTCCCCTTTGGAAAAGGATGAGGGACATTGTAAAATAAACAAAAAGAGCAACAAGAAAAATGGCCATATAAGGAAATAAAATGTATCCTTTAAATTAATATTTAATCATGAATATTATTTTTATTAAATTATTTAGGACTCCATACCAAAGCCCAGGATTATCACGTTGATAAAGTAGGAATATTAAAAGTAATCATAAATCTATGAGAATCATTTTGAAAAAAAAAAAGTCCACAGCCTTTTTTTGTTTTGTTAAGCTGCCCTTTTTTTCAATGGCTCTAATCCTTTTCTGCTTCCCCCAGAGGAAAACATAGTTTTATTTTTATTGACTTTTAAACATCTGTTGTAATTTGCCCAACTTTTATGAATTTTATAAAGCTCAGTGAAATCAATTCAACTCATTTTATCTGTATTATTTTCAAACATCCTTTTTATACTTGCATACAAATGATGATGTTGACCGTCTCCGGTTCAAAATGCTGCTGCTTAAACTCTACAAACACAAGATGCAGCTTCCTCCCAGTTTCATTCCTTTAGTCTCTCTGGGAACATCCCAGCCTCCATCTCTGATTTCCCACAATCCTCCAGTCTAAGGCCACTGCTGGATCCACCAGAAGATACCTCTTTGGTAACTCATTTCCTCCATCCCATCTCGGTTTTATCTATTTGTTTAAGCAGTTGATGACTTATTTGTAAAAAAAAAATTAAACAATTTCTGTTCCACTTGTGAAAGATCCTAAAAGAAGGAACTTTTCTTAAATTTAGGAGAAAACTCAGAGGATCTTTCTGCATCACTGCTCCAATCTCCTTCATGACACCTTTCTCTGTGAAGTTGGTTTAGTCACTCAAAGCTGTTTATCTTATGTTGACAGTAGAAATCTTATTTATTTGGATCTTACTGAAATCATAAAAAAGCTTATTTTGAGGTGTGGTGTAGAGTAGTGGCCAGGTATTCCTAAGCAGTAGGTGGAGTTCAGAGGAATGGGAGCACACTGGAAAAATTATCTAGAAATAAGTAAAAATGTCTTAAATGAAGTGTATTTACCTTTAATCTGAGTAGGTAAATGAGACAGTCTGCCGATGGAATGAGTATTTTTACTCTTAAAATAAGATAATTAGATAATATGCACTTGAAATAAGACAATGCATTTGTGTTTTCTTATTTTAACTGTAAATTGTCTTGTTCCATTGACAAAGTGTCTCTTTTACCTCCTCAGTCCAAGAAAAAATCACTTATCTAGATTTAAAATTTTTCCAATGCAGGATTTGCCTTAGAGAACATCATGGAGATGGAGTTTAATGCTCGTCTGGTTTCTGGTAAGTCACCCAATTTATGGAGAGAAATTATTTCCAATATTATTGAAAGCAAAGAAGTAAAAAAAAATACAGAACTTTGAAAAACATTCTATCAAAAACAAGGTTTGAGAGTAATTTATAATGTATTTCTAAAATTTCTATCAATATTTTGTCAGTTTCTATTTTTCAGATTTTTGTTTTCGAATATTTTACACCTTTTTTCCTAATTTTTAAACAATTCAATTTTTCCCCATAGATTCAGCTTCAATAGTTTCACCCTCTTCACCTCTGTGCACAGACCAATAGAAATGCTGCCGCTAGCGTCAGAGCAGAGCAGACTCATTTCTATTGGTCCACACACAGACCAAAGGCGGGACAATATTTCGATATCAACATATCACAAAATAATTATCCCTGATATGACTTTTAAATAAAAGATGTCTCTCATTTAATATACATTCCAGTCTATGAATAAATCATTTTTCACCAACTGACCTTTTGGGTTTTATGTGTTTTTGCTTTTAAAGCAAATATCCAAGATATTAGAGGAGTTTTCAATACATATGGCATAATAATTGTCATAAGTTTTTCAGGTATGTTGTGAGAATTATTGGCAGTATTTCTTAAGCTTTTTTTTCCAGATAAGTATTATAATTATATCATATGATGAAGAAATGTATTAATATACAACTTTTGGCCATATGGTCCAGCCCTACAGAGACCACTTATTATTTTAGACACTGATATCTGTAAAACTGAAAAGAAAAAAATTTAATAAACAAAATGTAAACAAATAATTAAAACCTGAAAATGATAAAATTATTATGATTAACCTTTGCTAACACATGATTAACAACCATTTCCTTTCGATTAAACGTTTTCCTTTTCTTCAAATTGTTAATTTCTTTTAATAATACTGGAGCCAGTTTTTATTCATATTAGTGCATCCATTACAAACCTCTGAACGCTAGTTGAGGAGCAATCCTCGTTTTATCAAACAGATTTAGTCATGATGTCACCGATTTCAAGGTAAACACATTATTATCTATATATACTTATATCTATGACAAACAACACTGGGTCTGGATAAATAACAAGATAAATAATCTTTATTTCCACATCTCTTGTTTATAAAATTATGTGTCCACAATTAAAATTAACAAGGCAACACAGAGAATCCGTTTTAATTTCTCAGAGGTGGAACCAAAGCTCTGGAGACGTCTCACAGAATTTCTGCAGAACCTGATCGATGACAGACCAGCAGCGGGACGGGGAGGGGGGAGCGTTTCTCCAGAGCCCGGATTCTCATCAACAATGCAGCCGTAAACCGTCAGGACTTCATGGCTGCTCAGTGTAAACCAAACAGCTTGCTGAGCGTCCCCAAACCAGATAACCCTCGCTGAAATGATCCACCCCATTGCCACTAACAGAAATACTACTCTTCTCTATCTTAATTCCATGGTTTTCTCTACAATTAAGACAAAAAACAGCAAGTGTAAAAACCAGTGAGGAAATGACCATGTATTTTCCGCACACAAGAGAAAAAAAACAAACAAACAAAACAGATCCTTAGCGATGTGCTCATTGGAGATGCTGAAAAAACAAAAACTGTTTCCATACAAGTCTGCAAGTATGACATAAGATCAGAAAAATTAAATATTACATACTGTATAGGTTATCATTACAGTAACAAGGATCCATGCGATCAAAGTCGTCTCGCCTGTACAGATCTGAGGATTCAGTAGTAAATAACAAGGCTATACGGACCTATAGTGCCTGGAGTGCCAGCATGTTAGAGACCGAGGAAGAGGAGGAGGGTGGTCTACCAGGGCGGACGGAGGAGCATCATTCTAAAGGAGAACCAAGGAGGCTTTTACTAAATTAAAGAATAAGCCCACTTTTATCTTCCCTCGTCTACTAAACGCTGATTCCCAAGAGAAAGACTAAAAAAAACCTGCTGGGGTTGGTTGACAAAAAACAAAACAGATGAGCGGCGACGAGAAGCAGATGAGGATTCCTTTCAGATCCAGAGTGCTTCTAGAAATCAACATCAGAAAAAGGGGCTCCAAGCTACGTCAGCTTAGTTCCAACAGAGAGAAATCCTCCGCCAGGCTTTTAACGCCAACAGAGATCTGGGATGGTTCAATTAGAGTGTTGAGGTGAGCTCCGATATTCAAGAAAAGAACATCTTTACTTTTACGGGTTAAACTTTTATCTCAGATCCTGATCTTTAATTGGCTTTCTCTGCAAACCCTCCCCACCCAAGAAACTTAAGAAACTCTTATAACCCCCTAGCCCCCCCAAAAACAACCAGCCCCTGCGATATTAAGACTTTAAACATTTAGATCCTGGTGGGTTCGTTCAGTCAAATACATTGTTGAGTCATTTTAAAACTACCAGCAAGCAAACCGTTAAAGAGCAGAGAGGAGCCGAGGATGCTGCACACAGGAAGTAAAACCACAGACGCTTTGATTAGGACCACGTCTTTAAAGAGGTGGTGCTGTGGGCTTCATCAGGTCTTAAAGACGGAAAACATTTTAACTGATTCGAGGAATTTCAATTTACCCGAATAAGGCAACGCTGTTTAAATGTTTAAAACACAATCTTAGAAAGCTGGATCCCTTTGGTCAAATCATCAGCAGAGAAAGTAGACATCTACAACTAGAGATGCATCCAGAAATCAGCTTTTTTCTTGTTCACCACGTTGCTGCAAACAAGAAATGATCGGCGACAGGTTGGAAGGAATTTCTTTAGTACCGATTAAATGCCGAAAAGCGACACCAGAGAGGGCAGGTTGTTCCGACAGGGAGAGAGAGCAGGAATCTCAGCTGATAACAGGAAGGCAGGTGATTTTTTTTTTTTTTTTTTTTTTTTTTGCTCTTTTTTAAATTTTTGCTTGAAAATCTCACCTGAGGCTCTACAGTCTGTAAAATAAATGCAAGCAAGCCATGTTAACAAAATATGAAATTACAGGGATGTGATTGGTTTTTAATTCTACCTGTTTTACAGTAGCTTCTCTCGCTGCCGTCATGTTATCTCTCCCACAGGAAGGATACAAAGAAGAAATATTGTTGAGGAAATTTTGGAAGTGAAAAAATTTGATTTTAGCAGGTCTAAGAACAAGCAAACCAAAAAAAACAGGGAAAATCTGGTCGGTGCATCTCTATATTGAAATAAAGCTTTTAGATAGTCAGTTGGGCTAAATAAGCCCAGTAGAATAACCTACTAAATGTTGACATTTAATTTTTTTCCATCTCAGAACAACAATGAGGGCTTTAATTATAATCAATGAGAAACAAAGAACATTTCTGTTAGTTTTGAGCCCGGCTGACCTCAGCTCCTCCAATCCGAGAGCTAATATAAGCAGCTAAGAAACATAAAGCTATTCACCCCTCCCAAAAAAACAAAAACACAGACATTTCAAGCCTGCTAAATAAGGGCACAGCAAAGCAGAGATCCCGAGAAGCGTGACCCTCATCAGAGTTTGCTTGCAGGGAAACAAAGATGGCGAGGAGGAACTGGAAGTTGTTCTGATGAGACCGTGTGGGCGGCGGTGGCTCTGGGACATGGACACAGTGGCTCTCCCACACACACTCAGCCTCCAGGTCCGCCTCTCCTCATCTTCTGCATCCTTGCTCTATTGCTTTCATCTTTATCATCTCTTCTCCGCCTCTCTTTGAGGCTCTGCATGGAATTACACCCCCCCTCATTTTCCAAACCCCTTCCCTCCCCGAGTCCGTTTCTTTACCACTATCTTCCTACTGTGTAGAGGAACAAAGAGAGAAAGAGCAAATGAGCAGAAATGGTTTAAAGAAGCCAGAGGCTGTTTTATCCTCTTGTTTTTTTTTTTCATTGCAGCTGAAAGAAAGTCGATCATCTGCAAACACGAATCAGACACACTCACACAAAGCCATGCTCCCAGGGACTCAACACACTCTATTCCAAGTTTTCCTCCTTTTTGGGGGTTTTTGTAAGTGGTGCCGCGGCGGACATGCGGGATTGACAACAAGGGCCGGGGAGGGGGGGAATCGAGGGTGTGTGTGTGTGTGGGGGGGATCTTCCTAGCTCATAAAGAGGGAGGCTGTAGCTGTGTGTGTGCGTGTGTGTAACTATGCGGATGCGACAAAGGAGCGGTCTTAATTCAGCTGCCATCTCCGCCGATATTTCTTCTCCTCATCATCTGCCGGGGGAACACAAGAAGAAACACAGGTTAGACAGAAAGGAGCTGTTTAAAGTCTGCTTCTGAGACGAGGAAAAAGCAGGATCAAAGCTGCAGTACCTTTTAAAGGTGTAAAGATTTATGCTGATATGGAAAGCAGGAAGAAAGGCAGGAAGAAGGTCAGTAGAAGAATAAAGCAGCTCAACATTAGAAGAACAAGAAACCGACTCTAAATAAGTCAGAGGTTATTAAACAGTTACCTTCTAAATGGTTCCTGGAAAGATATTTCAGTGCCTCATCCAAGAGGATCACTGGGATGGAAATCTTTAGGACCACGATCCACTGGGACCAGTGCAGGGGGGTCACCTGGAAGATCAACTGTGGGGTGGGGGTTGGGGGGGACAGAGGAAACCTATTCAGAAATATTAAGTGATGTGGTGCAAAATCTCACTAGGTAGTTCAGGACAACATGAATTTTACGTTTTTGGTCAACTTTTATATCAGCACTGTTCCAGCCACTAGGGGCGCTAGACCTGGAACCTCCACATTTAGCCCTCTAGATTAAAGTCTGCTCATAATCAGAAATCAAACTTCTGAAAACACTATAAATCTGAAATTATTGTTGATTTGTGGTTTTTGGACTGGACTTTGTTTCAAAGTTTGAAAACATTTCGCTTCCCATCCAGGCAGCTTTCTCAATTCAAAATGTCAGGAATGGGACCTCCCGTGTCACCAATTGTAGCCAATCTTTAAATGGAAGAAATGGAAAAGAAAGCTTTGGACACCTTCAGAGGAACACCACCAAGCCATTGGTTAAGATATGTGGATGACACATTCATTAAAAGACAGCTAAAAATGGTGGAGGCTTAACAAGACACATCAACTCGGTTGACAACCGCATCAAATTCACCTGAAAGGATGCAACGATAACAAGCTACCTTTTCTGGACTGTTTGGTGAGCATGGAAGGAGATGGAAACCTCTACATTAAAGTCTATAGGAAACCCAATCACACAGACCAATATCGTCTTTATATATATATATATATATATATATATATATATATATATATATATATATATATATATATATATATATATATATATATATATATATATACCGTATTTTCACGACTATAAGGCGCACTTAAACGTCTTTTTTTCCCCTCAAAATGTGCGGTGCGCCCTTTGGTGCGGTGCGCCTTTTGTGTGTTCTAACTGCGACTTTTGAGACCACCTCATTGAGGAGATGATGAAAGAGTGGCTGAATGTAAGGAGACCAGGTGTTTTTTTTCCACTCATCACCATCGCTGTTAATATGTGACTCCATGCGTGCCCATCTCACAGCTGATGTGAAAAACATGGTGAAACAAATTAACGCTGTGCTCGCTGTTCAACCGCTCGACATCGGTGTGAACCGGACCCAGCAGGTGCAGCAGAAGCAGCGAGTTTACATGCAAAGTCAATGGTTGACGCGCGTATAGGTGCAGCAAAAGGTCCTGCAGCGCGTTTTGAGCAGCAGGAGCGTTTAAGCATCTGCCAACGCGCTGCTGCTGCTCGAGATGGAAAAATTTAAGTTTTGCTGCTGGACGCGCCGCATCAACCAATCAGAGAAGCTGATCTGGCAGCTGACAGCGAGACAGACACAGCGCTCTGATGACATATGATATTAAGGCAAATGAAAAAGGCTGGATGGATGAGGAGATGATGAAAGCGTGGCTGAGGGAGGTGTATGTGAGGAGAACAGGTGTTTTTTTCCACGCATCACCATCGCAGTTAATCTGTGACTCCATGCGTGCCCGTCTCACAGCTGATGAGAAAAACATGGTGAATCAAATGGACGCTGTGCTCACCGTTATCCCGGGGGTCTGACAAAGGAACTTCCACCGCTCGACATCGGTGTGAACCGGCCGTTCAAAGTAAGCCTGCGAGCGGCGTGGGAGCGATGGATGACAGACGGAGACCACAGTTTCAGAATAAGTGGAAGGCAGCGCCGGGCAAGTTACTCCACAGTTTGCGGATGGATTGTTGATGCTTGGGCTAACGTGTCTGCTGGCTCTGTTGTTCAAGCTTTCACAAAAGCCGGCATTATTTCTGAGGAGCCGCGCTGCACGGAAAGTGACTGACAGCGAAGAAGGGGAAATTGGCATTTCTGATTTAGCGCAGCTGTTTAATTCAGAAACACAGGATGATGACTTTGATGGGTTTGATTAATACTTTGTAATAAATACATGAATAAAGCACAATCATACTCAGTTTTGCTCCCGCTCTATTTTTCTACCTGAAAACTTAATTCAACAGCAGCCTCTGGGCGGGTCTCCTCCTCTTCACCGCGGTGGCTGGCAGGTGTTTTTTCATCTAAATAATCTCAATCTTGCAGCTATATTTTCTGTGATCAGTGGGAATAAAGTAGTTTTAATATGTTTTTAAGTGAGAAAGTCCACCTGAAAACTTCATAATTGCAGTCAGTTCATCCAGATTATCTATTTCTGTCGGAGGCGCTCAGACCCCCACATACCAGCGGTGCACCGACAGTAAATCCCTTCAACAGCAGCCTCTAGGCTGGGCAGCCTCCAGGTTCACCGCGGCGGCTGGCAGGTGTTTTTCATCTAAATAATTTTAGCTGCAGGCACCAGGATACCGGTAATAAAAGCGAACATATTCCGTCGGCAGGTTTCAGGATTTTAAGTTAATTTAGGAGTGACCACAGCGCTGTGTCATCTGCGATGTGTCTGTCTCACGGCCAGCTGCCAGGTTTGATTAATACTTTGTAATAAATACATGAATGAAGCACAGTCATACTCAGTTTTGCCCCCGCTGTATTTTTAAATACGCAGTAGAGCTATTTAAAGGTAGTAGAGGACATGTACCGGTATATAAAAAAACGCGCCCTATAGTCCGGTGCGCCTTATGTGTGTGTTAAATACAGAAATGGGACACATAACTGAGAGTGCGCCTTTTAGTACGGTGCGCCTTATGGTCGTGAAAATACAGTATATAATTCAAGTTACTTACTTTCTAATCTTTACTTTCATAAAGATATTCTGATCAAGATTTCTGTTTTTATGTAAAAATGAGGGATGTTTTTCATTGTGTTTTGTTTTTATTATGAGGATCCAATTTAAAGTTAATAGAGCTAAAAACACTTAATTGCAGGAATTGGGATTAATAATTCAGCAAATGATTAATTGTTAGCTCACATAGAGTAACGGGAAAAATTAGCTGAAAAAGCAGTAATTACACCACAGATTTAAGAAAATAAAAAAAATATAAAAACAAAGCGTTTAAGGTCCATGAATGAACTCTATGCTGTGCAGAACTCCTCAACAGACATATGTCAGCTACATTTTGTTTAAATTCAGTATAAAATCGTATTTATGGCACCATTTGCTCTTCAATTAACAATAAAAAAAATAGTTTCATTACAGAAGAGGCGCGTCAGACATTTAAAGAAAGCTTCAAATCAGCCATGAAACGCCTGATTGGTGGATCTCTACGTCCATAAACTTGAACAGACGCCCTGCTTACTCACCGGCAGAGGCTCCACGTACAGGATCAGGAAGTGGAGGGAAAGAGAGAGGATGATGGCTCCCAGCAGCCAAATATTGACCCAGGGAGGCATCCTGACCAGAGACTGGTTCTCAGACAAACTGTCAAACAGATCAGAAGAAAATAAATTGGTCAAGACATCAGGGGAAGCAGCAACAGTTGTTCCACTGTGAGATATCAACTCACAGTGAAGCTTTTATTTCTGCCCTGGTTATAACACTGCTCCTTAACCATTATGATCAATTTAGGGATGCACACATGGTAACGTCAATAACAGGCATCGCTGGTCATTTCTTAGCTCTTTAGGGTCGTTATAATGAATAAAAGAGAGATAATATTACAAACTGATGTTTAGGATTCTTTTATTAGGCTTCAAGCAACATTGGATGGGGACTGTTTAAGGTTAAGCTCAGTAAATATCCGTGCATTTCTACCTAATTTTCTCCATACTTCCAATAAAGTTAAAAAACAAACCATTGGACTTTGTTTCCAAATTGTAAGACGTGTTGCTTCCTTCAAACTTGGAAACAAAAGAAAACAAAAAAGTATATTTTTCTTAATCCTTAGTTTTATAGTTTACTCATTTTTCTTCCACATTCAAAGCATAAAAACATAAAAAAAAAAATAAAACCTTTGCGTTAAGATTTTGTTAAATCATTCAGAGCAGCACTATAAAGTGAAACGCCTCCAAAAATCTCTTCAATCTACTTAAGGTTTTTTTTCTTCCTCCAATTGGAAACTATAAAGGCAGCGACGTCAAGTCCTGGTAAAAGAGCTGTTGTTTTTTTTTTCTCCTTCGTTATCTGCACAGTAACTGGATTTGTCCTTCAAAGGGCTCGTTGTCAAGCTGGATGAAAGGATTTGATCCCTTTAATAAAAACCCCACAGCGCTGACATTCAAGTCCCGCGTCTACATCAGAGGACGGCTGACCTGTTGAGGGCGTTAAACATCTCGATAGTGACCAGCACCGACAGCGCCATGGTGGTTGGGTAGCGGGATTCAAACACCTCGCAGTCGATGTCCTTGAACATGGGGTTGTCCTCTGTGCACTGCATGAAGTGCCGCTGTGTGTGAAAGGAAAGAGAGGATTTATGGAAAAATAAACCTGCAATATCTGATTCCTGCGGTTATAACAGGCATCAAAACCAGGAAAAAAGTGGACTTATTGCTCACCAGCTGGTAGAAAGTCACCTGCGGACCCTCTTCATCAAAAAGGTACCACCATGTGGCTGCGCTCACTGTTCCAAGCCCCACATAACCTAAAGCAAAACAGCACAACACCATGTTGTTACTTAGAAATGAGCCTTTTGCATTTGCAAAAGCATATTTTCATGTCACACCTGCACCCACCAACGTTTGATGTTTTTATTCACATTTTTCTAAAACATCAACAAAAAAATCTCTTAGGGCGAAGGAAAAAAGTTAAACTATAGATTTTTTTTGGGCACATCTGCTCATCACACTGTCTGCTACTACTTAATCACAGTTAGTGCAAACTTCAGGTTATCTCATTAGTACAAAGAGCCACTATGGGGTTTTTAAATCACCTAAACAGACTAAAGAGGAAAGAGGCCCAAAGTAACTCTGGAAGAGTTGCAGAGCTTTAGCTCTTACGCCCAGAGGGTCTCAGAGACCATTTTCTCCTGGTTAAATAAAGCAAGAATAGCTGCAGATATCGGATTACGAGGCAAACGACTGGTAACAGTTTAAAGAAAAAAAAATAAATTTCTCAAAAACAAGAAATATATATATTAAGGGAGTTGTTTTAGAAGCATTAAAGCAAAAAAAAAAACTAAATATGACTTCTACATCAGTAGGCCCAGTCTAAATCCATTTTGTTTAATTGATGTTGCAGGAAAAGAACAGAAATGTGTTTTTAATACTTTTTAGAGATACATTTTCTATGTTTAGGTGCATCTTTTTCCAATTCCTCTTTTTCAAATTGAGTTTTATAGATTTCATTTTTTTTTCTCCAACTGCGTTTTGAATATCTTTTCACTTGAATTCGAATATGAAAGTTAACATCCATGCAGACCAATAGAAATGCATCTTTACTCCCCATTTCAGAGGAAATCCCGCCCCTAAGAGTAAAGAGAATGTGATCTTTAAAGAGCATTTTGAAAAGAATTAGATTGATAAAACTTAAAAGAAGAGAAAGAGAAATTTTGAAAAATAAAACGTGAACAAATGAATTTGTAAAAAAGGGGGAAGAATAAATAAAACATTCAAAAGACCAATGGCATTTTGTTTATTAATCCCCCACCCCCCCCGCCCTTCTACGTCTAGTGCATGATGCATATAAATCTATTCGCCACCAGAGTCCCTGCTACCTCCAATGGCGAGGTATCTGAAGAACAGCCAGCCAGAGATCAGTGGCTCCTTGGGGTTACGCGGCGGTTTGTCCATGATGTCCAGGTCTGGGGGGTTAAAGCCCAGGGCGGTGGCAGGAAGCCCGTCAGTCACCAGATTGACCCACAGCAGCTGGACTGGGATCAGCGCCTCTGGGAGGCCCAGGATGGCCGTCAGGAAGATGCTGCAGACAAGCAGAGAAAGCGGGTCAGCTGAGGACAGGTGGACACAATCTGGTGCACAAGTCGGGGGTCTAGTCCTCACCACACCACTTCCCCGACGTTGGAGGAGATGAGGTATCTGATGAATTGCTTCATGTTGTTGTAAATAGCTCTGCCTTCCTCCACGGCGGCCACGATGGTGGAGAAGTTATCATCCGACAGCACCATCTCAGATGCCGACTTGGCTACTGCCGTCCCGGATCCCATGGCGATGCCAATCTCCGCCTTCTTCAGGGCGGGGGCGTCGTTCACGCCGTCTCCTGTCTGTGACAGAACAGAAAACAGAAAATGACACGAAACCTCAGTTTGATCAGCGCTCTAAAGCTACAGTAGGAAAAATCCGCTATGAGATTATCGCCAAAAAAAGCATTTGTCCAAAGATCAACTTTAGAACCATTTGAATTTATTCAAATCTGGGTAGAAAACCCATCTGTCACAGCAGGGCAATGAAAGCGGTTCTGGATTTATGGGACAGCTGGAAAGATCTGACAGCCCAAAGCTGATATCGTTGCCTCGCCGCCTCCCATGCAGATCAGCCTCTCTTCTGAGATGCATGTCATCAAGGAAGCACTGGAGCGAGTGGCAGCTATTGATGGCAGCCTGAGAGAGACTAAAGCAAGGAATGCCTCACTGGGCTCTCCTTCAGCGTTCAAATGTCGGCTGCACAGCCAACATCCAAGGAGCAGATGTGTGAAGGTCTTTCTTTTTTTTTTAACATTGTTACTGTAAACCTGCTGCTGTATCTATCTGATCGATTTCAGTTTGTTCAGGTTAATGACCAATCTTCTTCATGCTCCAGGGTTACCTGTGGAGTACCACAGGGATCATACCAGAGACGGGGGATCTGGAGTCAACAAGTCATCTCTATGTCATGTATTGGTTCTGCTCAGCCACTGAACCAGGTGAGTCCAATCTGCACAGGTGAGTTTACTCTACAGATTTAAATTACCTTGTTGAATGTCTGGACAGAACAAATCCATGACATGGAGATGACTCGTTGGCTCCAGATCCCCTATCTCTGTAGGCGAATTACTGTCCCCCAGATATCCGCAGATATATTTTTTCTATTATATTGTTATATCTTTTAAAAACTAAGCGCCGCGTGTATGACGTCATCCGCACGCCGGACTGGAGTTGTGACAGGCAGCCCGGGCCACAGGCAGCTACGCTCTACCCCTTCTATTAATTCGGCTAGCTAATCTGAATCGTTTAATTCCATTTCGAGAGCGAGATCATCTGTGGTAGCAGCACTAGACATCTTCCAGGCATGTGAGTAAAACTAGCAGCAGTTCAGCGGACAGGATGAATGAACGGTAGTCGGTGCGCGTGGGTGACATCATACACACTCCGCTTTGTTTTTAGGCACCCTAGATGGCCACTCACATCAAGTCTGGTTTTGCTGGAGGTTTCTTCCTGTTAAAAGGGAGTTTTTCCTCTCCACTGTCACTGCAATCATGCGTGGCGTAAGGGATTGCCTTCTAGTCAATGAATGGGTGCTGGTTTTCCTTAGATGAAAAAACTTTTAATCAATTTGACTGTATGATCGTCTCTGTACAGTACCTTGAGATTGTGTTCAGCAAGATACAAATCAAAAACTTCCTAATTTAATCCAAAATTATTGTTGAAAAACTATTTGTGCATAGTTAGATAAAGCTAAGCGCTTTTTTCTTGGAAATATCCAGGCCAGCAAAGCAGATCAAAAAGCTATGATTGTATATTCAGCACATCTGCTGTAAAAAATGCTAAAATATAATCTAGATCAGTGGTTGCATCCTCCAAGATCATCCTTTCCTTCAATAGAAACATGGCAGGAGGCCAAACATGTGAGATTGGTAGAAAAAGTCAAAGCAAAGGTGCAGCTTGTACAGCTGTAGGCGATTCAGAGAAGCAAATTGGAGCAGTTAAATTCACTGATTTGTATTTCTATTAAGAACAAATAACAATAAAAAGATGGGAAAATTTTAATACAAGTGTTTCAATTTGTTCTGTGCCATTTTTTAAGAGCAAAACTTGAGCAAAACTAAATATTTAAGTTTTGTTGTTTGTTATGTAATTCTATTCAAGAACTTGAAGTAGCGTTCCAAATGTTCCATTTTATTTATCTCTAAAGTTTTGAATTCATAGTTGCGATACAGGAATGCTTATGATTCATAATTCCTTTATAGAACAGCTTCGTAGAAAATAGAGAGTAAGTCTGTGGAAAGTGAGAGTGGAGATCTACTCTACTGATCTGACGTCTCACCATCGCTGTGATCTCATCAAATGACTGCAGGTATCCGACTATTTTGGACTTGTGTGCCGGCTCCACGCGGGCGAAGCAGCGGGCGCGTTTGACAGCCTCCCTCTGCTCATCTGGTGAGAGGTCGTCGAACTCGCGGCCCGTGTAGGCCTTCCCCGTCACGTCCTCGTCCTCTCCGAAGATGCCAATGCGCCTGCAGATCGCCACAGCCGTGCCTTTGTTGTCCCCGGTGATCATGATGACCCGGATGCCAGCCTCGTTGCACAGCTTCACTGAGCCGATCACCTCCTTCCTGGGCGGGTCCAGCATGCCCACGCAGCCGACGAATGTCAGGCCCATCTTAAAGGAGGGGAAAGAAGAGGTTGGAGGGGGGCTTCGCAATATGGTAAATGAACAGAAAAAGTAATGGAGCCTAGATAAAAAGAAAAAAAAAAGGATGGATGCAGAGAAATAGGTAAAAGATAAACTGAAAATGATAAAAATCATCAGACATAGAACCAAACAGCTGGACTAAATTACTTACAGGTAGCTGACCTGCAGCAGCTTTGCTCAAAGGCAGCTGACCTGCAGCAGCTTTGCTCAAAGGTAGCTGACCTGCAGCAGCTTTGCTCAAAGGTAGCTGACCTGCAGCAGCTTTGCTCAAAGGTAGCTGACCTGCAACAGCTTTGCTCAAATGTAGCTGACCTGCAGCAGCTTTGCTCAAAGGCAGCTGACCTGCAGCAGCTTTGCTCAAAGGCAGCTGACCTGCAGCAGCTTTGCTCAAAGGCAGCTGACCTGCAGCAGCTTTGCTCAAAGGTGGCTGATCTGTGACCTGCAGCAGCTTTGCTCAAAGGTAGCTGACCAGCAGCAGCTTTGCTCAAAGGTAGCTGACCTGCAGCAGCTTTGCTCAAAGGCAGCTGACCTGCAGCAGCTTTGCTCAAAGGCAGCTGACCTGCAGCAGCTTTGCTCAAAGGCAGCTGACCTGCAGCAGCTTTGCTCAAAGGCAGCTGACCTGCAGCAGCTTTGCTCAAAGGTAGCTGACCTGCAGCAGCTTTGCTCAAAGGTAGCTGACCTGCAGCAGCTTTGCTCAAAGGTAGCTGACCTGCAGCAGCTTTGCTCAAAGGCAGCTGACCTGCAGCAGCTTTGCTCAAAGGTAGCTGACCTGCAGCAGCTTTGCTCAAAAGTAGCTGACCTGCAGCAGCTTTGCTCAAAGGCAGCTGACCTGCAGCACCTTTGCTCAAAGGTAGCTGACCTGCAGCAGCTTTGGTCAAAGGTAGCTGACCTGCAGCAGCTTTGCTCAAAGGTAGCTGACCTGCAACAGCTTTGGTCAAAGGTAGCTGACCTGCAGCAGCTTTGCTCAAAGGTAGCAGACCTGCAGCAGCTTTGCTCAAAGGTAGCTGACCTGCAGCAGCTTTGCTCAAAGGTAGCTGACCTGCAGCAGCTTTGCTCAAAGGTAGCTGACCTGCATCAGCTTTGCTCAAAGGCAGCTGACCTGCAGCAGCTTTGCTCAAAGGCAGCTGACCTGCAGCAGCTTTGCTCAAAGGCAGCTGACCTGCAGCAGCTTTGCTCAAAGGCAGCTGACCTGCAGCAGCTTTGCTCAAAGGCAGCTGACCTGCAGCAGCTTTGCTCAAAGGCAGCTGACCTGCAGCAGCTTTGCTCAAAGGCAGCTGACCTGCAGCAGCTTTGCTCAAAGGTAGCTGACCTGCAGCAGCTTTGCTCAAAGGTAGCTGACCTGCAGCAGCTTTGCTCAAAGGTAGCTGACCTGCAGCAGCTTTGCTCAAAGGCAGCTGACCTGCAGCAGCTTTGCTCAAAGGCAGCTGACCTGCAGCAGCTTTGCTCAAAGGCAGCTGACCTGCAGCAGCTTTGCTCAAAGGCAGCTGACCTGCAGCAGCTTTGCTCAAAGGTAGCTGACCTGCAGCAGCTTTGCTCAAAGGTAGCTGACCTTCAGCAGCTTTGCTCAAAGGCAGCTGACCTGCAGCAGCTTTGCTCAAAGGTAGCTGACCTGCAGCAGCTTTGTTCAAAGGCAGCTGACCTGCAGCAGCTTTGCTCAAAGGCAGCTGACCTGCAGCAGCTTTGCTCAAAGGTAGCTGACCTGCAGCAGCTTTGCTCAAAGGTAGCTGACCTGCAGCAGCTTTGCTCAAAGGTAGCTGACCTGCAGCAGCTTTGCTCAAAGGTAGCTGACCTGCAGCAGCTTTGCTCAAAGGTAGCTGACCTGCAGCAGCTTTGCTCAAAGGTAGCTGACCTGCAGCAGCTTTGCTCATAGCATGCTAATAGACCTTTTGCTTACAGCCTGTGTGGAATCAAATATAAGGACTATGATTAGATAAGTGAGATAATGGGGTTTCCGCTACATCTGATGGTGGTGTGAAGCTGCCATGCCTTAGAAAGACAAAAAAATGGTTTCAACAATATGATCCAGCAAAGTATATATTTGTGCACTAATTCTAATTACAATTTAAATTAATTTAAATATCATGAAATGTCCATATTTCTCTGACATGAAAGCAGTATTCGTTCAACCTACAGCTTGAGCTGCCCTAAGCCTCTCCCTGCTTCCCTAAGCGCTGTCTCAAAGGCACAGGCAGCTCCCTGAGCCTGGAGCCCCAAATGCAGTGACAGATAAAAAAGCAGAGAGGAGACCTGCTGCGTTTGCCTACAGCTGATGTAGGACAGCTACCAATGATTCAGCCCTGGACTACAAAGCAGGATGTAAAGATAATGTGAACAGAGTTTTGATATCATCTCGAAATCTAGGGCCGTCATTTCCGAGATGCTGAAAAGGCCGACAAAATTAAAGAATGAATCAGATAAAATGGAATCTAGTAGAAAATGTAGAATCAAACAGGATTTGTCGATGTTGGTGTGATGTAATAGTCTGGGAGCTACTTATGCACTGCTCCTGTATCTCCTGTATCTGCTGTCAACCTGCTTAAAAAAAACAGCCAAATATGGCTTTGAAAAGCTGGAAGAATTCAAACTAAGCATGATCCCACTCAATAAGCAAGTTTGGACAAAGTGTTAGTTTGCAGGTTTATGTGTCTTTTAAGGTTGCAACTAATGATTATTTTGCAAATCAATTAATCTGTCTATTATGTCGAATGGTCGGTTAATAATCGGATAGTTAAAGGTTCCTAACAGAGCTTGTTTTACTAAATTAAACCAGCTGAAACTAGAACTTTTCTACTTGGAGTTGTGGATAGACCATATTGACAGACGAAAACAATTGTTTTATCTTAAATGCAAAATGTTTGCATATTATTTTACAATTATAATTACTGTTATAGGTGGGCCGCTCTTTGAGCTTAGGACATGTTTTAGAGTCTCTATATGATAAGCGATTAATTAATTACTAAACTAGTTGATGATTATTTCAATAATGAATAAGCACAATTACTTGTTTCAGTCCTAATTTCTTTAGGAGAGTAAAGAATGTCTCCTATACTCAACTCTAAAGAAGTTTTACAAATTATTATATATAAAGAATAAGAAAATGATTAATAAATACTTCATGTTGTCACTTTTTAATAACAGGGTTAATAAATATAGTTACGATAAAAAAGTGGAATTTGGGGAAAAACTAAACGGATTTGTTTGAGCTCTAGAAAACTGATAACCAAACAGCTTAAATCACTTTGCAATGCGTGAACCTCTGATTATTGCCATTTTTGGTCAAAAAAGTAACTTTACGTTTCTTCATAAAGTTAAAATATATTTAATTTGACGACATACTAAGGACAGTTAATGAATTATTACAGTTCAGATTTAGATACTCATGTCCCCCCCACCACAGACCCACACACCCCTGGTTAAAACTAAATCCACCTCTAAGCATCTCCATGTACCTCATATTGGACAAACTTGCTGGAGTTCTCCAGGTCCATGTTCTCTTTGCGTGGCGGGTTGTCGTGGGTTGCCAGAGCGAGGCAGCGAAGGGTGTCCTTGCCTGTCCCCCATTCCCTTATCTTACACATCAGCTGCTCACGCAAGGCTGGTGTCATAGCAACCTTTGCAGTTCCCACACGCAGGTGGTCGCATCTCTCCATCACGCTTTCAGGCGCGCCCTGTGAAGAGGGAACGTGTGTAGTCGACAGACGGACAAACAAAACATGAGGAAATGGCAGCGACGCAAAAACGTTCTGATGTTTTGCTTCTTTTCTTTAATGATGCTTTAATTTAGGCCTCAATCAATCAACTCCAGATGGTGAGAAATCACACAAAAAAAGTTCCAAATGTTCTGAAGAACCAAACACAGTCTTAGAACGTGCCTCACCGTACCTTCACAAACATCTTGCTCTGGCCACCTGCTTTGACGGGATTGCAATAGACGGACATGGACTTGCGGTCGCGGGAAAACTCCAGAGTGAACTCCTTCTTCATCAGCTGCCTGATCACCTAAAACAGAGGATGGAGAGACAGGAAACAACAAAGAAGTGAAAAAGTGACAGAGAGGTTAAGCTAAGCAGCTGTGAGGAACAGTCAGGTATGGCTGCTGCTGTGGAAACAATGTTAGGTAATGTGGATCTTCAGATGGGGGCAGTAAAGCTGAATGCTAACCAAACCGCAGACAATATGGCTGAAGATCCTTTTCCTCATGCAAAGTTCTTTGTTAACTGCTACATCACAATGGATTTGATCTGATTTTTATATGATGACAAACAAAGAGCAT
Organism: Cyprinodon tularosa; assembly: GCF_016077235.1. Lineage (NCBI taxonomy): Eukaryota > Metazoa > Chordata > Actinopteri > Cyprinodontiformes > Cyprinodontidae > Cyprinodon > Cyprinodon tularosa. Next base: position 36,360 of record NW_024039502.1, on the reverse strand, counting down.
CATTGTGGAGAAGAACAAAATCCCCCCAAATATCGAGATATTTCATTATCAGAAATTATTCAACATACGGCCGAATGGATCTGAAATGCAAATATGCACTTTTAAATAACTCTTTTATATGTTACTTCAAGGCTGGACTATTGTAATTCTTTACTATCAGGAAGTCCACAAACTGTAGTTAAAAGCCTTCAGCTGATCCAAAAAGCTGCCAGAGTTCTGATGAAAATTAAAAAGAGAGATCATATCTCTCCTATCCTGGCTTCTCTTCATTGGCTTTCTGTTAAATCCAGAATAGAATTTAAAATCCTCCTTCTCACATATAAAGCCTTAAATGGCCAAGCTCCATCTGATATCGGAGATCTGATTGTTCCTTATGTTCCTAACAGAGCACTTCGCTCTCAATCTGCAGGTTTACTAGTGGTTCCTAGAATTTCTAAAAATAGAATGTTAGGCAGATCTCCCCTGTGGAACCAACTACCATTTTTAGTCCGTGAGGCAGACACCCTGTCTACTTTTAAGACTAGGCTCGAAACTTTTCTTTTTGATAAAGCTTATAGTTAGAGTGGCTCAGGTTATCCTGAGCTCTCTCTATAGTTATGCTGCTATAGGCTTAAACTTCCTGTTTGTATGTGACTCCATCCTGGAGAGAAATATCAGCTGTGCTGATGTCATCAACATCTTTTCTTTGTAGATGTTTGAGATTGGCCTGTTTTTCCAGTGTAGTCCTGTTTCTCTGACTGTGACTGGCTGGATGTGCTCTCTCCATCCTCTGACATGGGAGCTGGCTCAGAGCTCGTCTGCCTGACTGCGTCTTTCCTGGACGGGGCCACCCGTGGAGCTGGTTTACAGTTGCCTTCTGTTTCTCCACTTTCTTTCTTCTGTTCATCATTCAACCAAAGCTTGAAAAGAATAGCTGAATTTACATGCGTTATAAGAGTGTGCAGCACAAGACAGCTTTACCAAATATTGGCTCAGGATGGCAATTTAAACTCACATGTTTCTGATTCTTTTGGAAATCAAAGGAATCCTGATCCTAACATTAAATCTCTAATAAAATGCATCAAATTTTGTTGCTCTGATGTGAAAAGAACCATAAACTGATATAAACACATAACTAAGAACCCTTGACTTCACCCTCTATTAAATGTAATGCCTTTCTCTACCAGTAGGGGTCCTCCAGGTTCTAACCAGTTGTATTAAGCTGTTTAACAGTCAGCTAAATGTCCAGCTAGATAACTGCAGGTGATGGACCTGAGCTGGATCCTGTATCCCTCCCTCTATGACATCAGAAAAGGGGGAATTTATCTAAACTAATTTCCTGGTTCTGCACAAAGAGCTAATTTATGAAGCAATGCTGATATTAATCCATTTAGGCAAAAAGCATCTGCAGCGGGTCTCGATTGAAAAACACGTTTTCCTGATGCTTCATCCTGCTTTAAAAAGCAGACTCATTAAAAAGCTGAAGTTGTTCCTCGATCTCTGGGGGCCCCGGCGGTGACATCATCTGGGCTTTTAACGACACATGAGCAAAGCTGCTCCAAACGCCGCTGCAGCACCAACACAGCTCATCACCCCGTAAGTCATCCACTCAGCAGGACTCTTATGACTGTTATTAAAGATCTGCTTGTTTAACTTTGCAGCATCGCGTCCAAACTCAAACAACCGCAACATAAAAGCAGCTGGGCGATATTATTATTATTCTGGTATTATTCTAAGATACGAGCAAACGATTGGCAGCTGACACCCTGAAGTCAAACATAAGCCGCGTGACAGCTTCAAGCTTTGAGTCCAAGAGATAAAAACCTAAGTTGCTCTTATTTCCCAGGGTTAAACCAGGCCTAAATGTGAAGCTTAATTTAATACAAATATGCGGAAGCGACACAGAGAGACGTCATGTCCCCTGTATGGGTAGAGCCCAGCATAATAAGCAGAGTAATTACCACAAAATGCTTACGCAGAGAAAAGCTTTGTAGCCGTTTGCTAAAACTGCTCTAAATAGAAGGAAACATTTCCTCAGGTGTGTTTGGCATTAATTTAAACAGGTACAGTAAATAAGAGGATCAGCCAATGGAATGAGCATTTTGGCCCTTAAAATAAGATAATTACATGTTATACTACTAACCTGCTCAATTCAAGGGAAAATTAAATTATTTTAAGAAAGATGGACTTTATGATTAGAAATAAACATTGAGGACTGCAACAGAGAAAGAGGAAAAATGTTTATTAAATAAATGTTTATAAAATCTATTTTGGGAGAAAATGTCTTCAGTCTGATTGCAAAAAACAAAAACAGTATTTCAGGGTAATAATATATAGTTTTTTTTCAAGAGAGCTTATTTCTGTCGAAATCTTTTATTCATTAAATGACAAATATTTTCTCTCTAGACTCTTTCTTTAGTCTCAAATAACATCAGTTTTTGGTATCAGTGACAAACATTTGTTTTCTCCATTATATTTATTTTACTTTCAAATCACTTTATTTTCTTGAATTGAATAGAAATACAAAAATAACTCCATATGCCAGCCTGCGGTTCGGTGGGGGACTGCTTGTTCTATTACTAATTGTTAGAGAATCTTTTAGACAGACAGACAGACAGACAGACAGACAAACTCACTCTCCTAAGAAGAGAACCTCATTGGTGGAGGTAGTGAAATTGTAAAAGGTCTGTAAAATTATCTTGATTTCTGTAGTGTGTCTTTTTGAAATAAATAAATTTGAAAAACGAATATGAACAATACACTTAGAAAAAAAAATGAAATAAAATCATAGCTTCATTTAGAAAAACTGTTTTGGTTTCAACAATAATAGAACAACATTTACTTCACACTGTTGCTATTGAAAATATTTCCAGACAATCAAAATACTTGGAAAGAAGTACTTGTTTTCAGCCAGTTGACCAGCAGTGCACAGAAACAGGTAGACTCACAGGCCTTCCTGACCTGAGGCACAGAGAAGACCCAGAAGATGCCGCAGCTTCTTCCATGAGCTTACCGAGTTGCAGGCGCCGGCCCGTTCCACCTTGCTGAGATCCGACAGGTCGGTCTTAAACACGTTCATCTTCTCCACCAGGGTGGTGAGAGCCGTCTCTGTTGCCTCTCCCACCTTCTCATATACCCCTTTGCTCTGCAAGAGAACAGATTCACATTAGAACATCCAACACAGCGTTTCACAACTAACCCAAAAAACAGTCACATGCTGTGCTCAGAGTCAACAAGGTAAAATGCTCTCCACTAAAAAGCAAACATGCATCGGAGCAATCTGCCTTCAAAGTTTGTAAAGAGTGACTCAGGTTACCCTGAGCTATCTCTATAGTTATGCTGCTATAGCCATAGATATCTGGAGGACATAGGGACCCCTTTTTTTTATCATTCTATCTCTATTCTCCCACTCTGCAGAATGTTAGTTCAATCTCTAACGTTCTGCTCTCTCTTCTTTTTCTCATAGTAGCTTCATCTGGTCTGTTCCTGTTTGGCTGTGACTCCATCCTGGAGAGAAATATCAGCTGTGCTGCTGCCATCACCACATTTGTTTATAGATGTTGGAGATTGGCCTGTTTTTCAGTGTAGTCCTGTTTCTCTGTAGAGCTGGTTTGTGAATCTGCACTATATAAATAAACTGAACTGAATTGAAAGTTTGAGTGGTTGGGTCAATGGTAAACGGGACCCATCATTAGTTTGTGCGAGCGCCCATATATGGCAATAAAAAGCCTCGTTTCCTTCCAGCATTCCCCATCCTCCCACCATCTTGTGACTCCTTCCTCACAAACTTTTTTTGTTCCAGAAATGAGCCAAACTGGTGGCAAAGAGGCTATTTGTGAAAAGTGAAATCTTAAGGGGATAGATAGAAGAGGAGAATGGCTTTGTCCCTGGCCTCTTTACTCAGCACGGTTACCATGATAACGTGGCGTCGACAAAGAGGTGAGAAAAAACAAATCCAAGCCAGAGAGAAGATGATACACAAGTAAAATTAGCTCCCATCAGCGAGTGGCCGGTTTCATAGGCTTAGTCTGTTGATGCTGTAAAAGTATTTCTCTAAAAGAAATCCCTTCACAGCAGAATCTACAGAGTGACAATTCAGACCCGTTAAACCCATTTACACCTCATCTCTCCAGAACTAAAATTGCCTGAGTCCTCTCGTTCATGCTGTAGACTAATGGTCCCCAAATCAGGTTTTTTTGCTCTGAAGGGACTCAGGTGAGATTCTCTCTGAGTGAACAGGCTAAGTCACATAGCATCAGACGTTTTCCTATCTGATCGGGGCGACATGTCTATGTGCTTTTCAATCCGATGCAGATCGGATCTGAAGAGCCCAGTGACCCGTATCTGAATTAGTATGATGATGACAAAAAACAGTGACAATAGAACAAACATGTAGGACAGTGTGGATGGAGGCGTGAGGAGAGGGATGACAAAATAAGTATTTGGGCACAAACAAGGATTCAAATGAAACTGTAACAGGTCAGCTGACTGCAATGCTGCAGCCCACATTTCCCCTCAGAGATGCTCCAGCCACTGCTGCTCCAGAAGCCTTATTAACAGTTCAGCTTTCCTGCATCATCTGTGTATCATCGGCTACTTCCCCTGCTGAACCGCTTTAAGTCCATCCGTAGACTCTGACTTCTGACACATCTTGTCAGAAGCGCCTGTCAAACCTTGACAATTTAGCCAGCGGGTGCCTGAGATACGAAAAATCTGGCAAAAGGCTAGCATACGTTGGATAAGTTATGGGTACGTTTTATATAAGTTTATGAGCACGCTGAAGTGCGCTGGCAGACGTCCACATAAGAGTACGTTGAGAAACGACGTATGCTAGTGTATGCTCATTCGTGGGGCATAAGTTACAGGTAAGTTATCTGATCGTTGACATACGTTATGCGTAATGGCGTATTGGCAGCGTTTTGGTATGAAAGTGGATTCACAGGAGGAAACTGTCAGTTCTCTGTTGCAGTAACCAGTGGCGAGGTTAATACCACAATCAAAGACATCTTTTTTATGTAGACCGGGCGCCTCTGGGCGCATCGCTGCTCCTGAGGGGAGCAGCTGTAACTGATGCTTTGTAATACCCATAAAAGGATGCACAAGCATGCCCATAAAAGGATGCACAAGCATCCTTTTATGGGCATTACGCTGCTGTGCGTTATGAAGAAGTTAGGCTGTGACATACGCTCTGGATTTTTTATGAATACGTTATGTATTACGCCTAAAATTGAAAAAATATATAGAATGTTCAGCGTTTTAGAAGATTCTGTGACATCAGGCATACGATGTATAAATCGGCAAGGGTGACAAGGCCCTCACATGAGGGGGACAATGGATAAGTTATGGGTACGTTTTATATAAGTTTATGAGCACGCTGAAGTGCGCTGGCAGACGTCCACATAAGAGTACGTTGAGAAACGACGTATGCTAGTGTATGCTCATTCGTGGGGCATAAGTTACAGGTAAGTTATCTGATCGTTGACATACGTTATGCGTAATGGCGTATTGGCAGCGTTTTGGTATGAAAGTGGATTCACAGGAGGAAACTGTCAGTTCTCTGTTGCAGTAACCAGTGGCGAGGTTAATACCACAATCAAAGACATCTTTTTTATGTAGACCGGGCGCCTCTGGGCGCATCGCTGCTCCTGAGGGGAGCAGCTGTAACTGATGCTTTGTAATACCCATAAAAGGATGCACAAGCATGCCCATAAAAGGATGCACAAGCATCCTTTTATGGGCATTACGCTGCTGTGCGTTATGAAGAAGTTAGGCTGTGACATACGCTCTGGATTTTTTATGAATACGTTATGTATTACGCCTAAAATTGAAAAAATATATAGAATGTTCAGCGTTTTAGAAGATTCTGTGACATCAGGCATACGATGTATAAATCGGCAAGGGTGACAAGGCCCTCACATGAGGGGGACAATGTGAGACGGTCATGCGAACAGCCTCACAAAAAAAATAAATCAGGATCGACCAAAAAAAAAATAATAAAAAAAAGGGAATTGAGCTTTAAGGGCTGCAGTGTGTATGTAGCATTGATTTACAGAGCTGACATGAATAAAACAGCTTAACCAGAATAAGGCAAAGTAATGGCGATGGAGGGAATTTGGTTCCATTACTGTTCCAAGCAAAGAACACATTTTTATGAAGTAAAATTAAAAAAAAGGGAAACCAGAAATCTTAAAAGGGTTTTGGGAGTAACTTCGCTGTTTTCTCTGATTTCAGTTTATTTATATATATATTTTTTTCATTATAGATTTTTTATTTTTCAGTTTTATTTATTAAATTTCGTTTTTTTCGGATTAAGTTTTATTATTGGCCACCTTTTTAAATAGATTTTACAGATCACATTTTCCTCACTTCTTTGAGGCTGGCTTTCCTCTGGAAGGAGGAGCAAAGAAGGATTTCTATTGGTTTGTTTCAACGTTAGCAACAAGAATTTCTATTGGTGGAGAGGGTTTTTTTTTTTATTGGAATTGAAGCAAAGGAATGTGATCTATGAAAAACTTGGAAAGGAATAAAACACCATCTGAGGAACTGAAATGATAGAAAATAAAATTTGGAAATATGACACTTTAATTACTATATATAGTATAATATAATATAATATATAACTTTAACACTTTAGTAAAGCATCGGAGAGCGCAGACCTTCACCAAGCAGCACATTTTGCTCCGTGTTTTGACTTCCAACTAAGCTAAAACTCACACATGATCTGGATCATCAACTAATTTTTATCAATTGTTCCTCAGGCTGAGCTGCACCTTTGGTAACAATTTTATTAAAATACATTCATAACTTTTCAAGTTATCCTGAACACAGAACGACAGAAAAACAAAAACACACCAACTCGACTAAAAACAACCTGCTTGAATCAGGTTAAAATAAAGAAAACTGCAAAGTTCCCTCTAAACCTTTCATTTTCTATTAGAAAGTATTTTTTTTTCTTTCCTTTCAGAAATAAATTTTAATTGCTAGCAACAATAATGGAACAAATCTCACTCCATATAGAAGCAGAGATTGAGCTGAAGTTTTAGGAAATCCTCTCTTTTGGTCTAGAGATTAGGACCACTGCTTTGGGGGAAAACATCGTCCTGCTGTTTGAATCCAGAGACGAACGCTCTGCTCATTTTTTGCAAAATGGTTGGTTTCGTCTTATTGGGCACCGTTTGGCATAAATTAATGTTTGCCACGCCCCCAGACATTTTGAAATAGAATGAACTACTTTAAAATCCCCATTAACCTGTTTTTAAGCCTGTACTATCCACCTCTAGTTCAGGCTGCTATGAAGTACTTCACTTTAAAATACTTTCTACTTCCTCACACTCAAATTGTCTAGTTTCCACGACAACCAGCCCTTGAGTCAACCATCGCTCCCACCTGAGCTGTGGCCGCTTGCAGCTCCTGCACAGTTGTTTTCCTCTGTCAGCGTATGCAGAAGCCCTTACACCCCCCCCCCCCATCCCCCCGCTCTGTTCCCCGCTCTTCATTCACTGACGTTCTCTTAAAGCACTAAACACTTAGACTCCGTTATGGGAGTCCTCAGTTTGAAGCATTTGCGGTGAAGATTAAAGGGAGGTAATTTAAAAAAATGTAACTCAAGATTAGATAATTTTTTATGTGTAAAAATGTTATCCTTCCATTTCAAAATTGGAAGCACTTTGCTTTGATTAGCTGTAACTGACCTCATTGTAGTCCAATGAGGAGTCGTTGCACATGGAGCACACAGTGGCCAGCTCCAGCAGGCCGTCGTAGTCCCCACACTGGATGGGTTTGTTTTCTTTATGTCTGGGAGAGGGAAAAAAAAAACACATGGTTATATGAATGGCAGTCGTGAGGGAAACACTTCGCAGCCCCTTCTGGGTGGGCGGGGCTTCCAGTGGGTTAGCATTTCAGTGTGGACTGGAGGCAAACAGAGGCCCTACAGTAGTAAACAGAGCCTCGCCTCTGACAAGCAGCGCTGACTGCATGACGACCGTGGATCCCTTTCCCTGTAGAGACAGCAGCCGTTGCTAGCAGAGCTCCCACACAGAAACCCACACTGAGCTGTTATAAAACCGTCAGGTTCACACGGAGCGGCGCGCTCATTCCACAGCCGAATAAACAACATGCGCATGCAGAAAGTTCCCCCTGTCTGCTGGATGGCCACCTACCTGTACACCTCCACACAAACAACCTGACAAAGCTGACAAAAAGCCCAACAGAGGAGTTTTGTGGGCGGTCAAAACATAGTCCAGCTGAGCCTTGTCTCCTTCTGCAGTGCAGATCATCATTAGCATTTTTTACAGGCAAACATGGTAAAAGGCCTTTAGGTCATTTCTGAAGAGAATTGAAAACATGCATATTTGTGAGACTCACATTTGTCCCTCAGGGGCATATGTAGAACCAGTGATGGAGAACTCGTGCAGAGAGCAGCTTGAACCCTCCACTTTGTCTGCGATGAACATCTGGAAGGAGGAGGAGACGTGAACAGATGAGAGAAGCAATCAGAGCTGATCCGTTCATTGACTGTGATGGCCTCCATCGCCACACAAACATAAAAAAAAAATATAAAATAAAATTGGTCGGAAAAGCAGCAATGAGCTAAACCAGGGGTCCTTGTTTCAAACAGACTGGGGTCAGTTTTTACATGTGATTGGAGGAGAAGTGACAGAGGCACTAACATGGTTGAGATGACTTTGATCTAACCTGCTGAGGGTTTTAGAGCAGATTTCAGCCTTAAAATAATCTCAATCAATCTAAACTTTGGCTTAATCTGAATACAGCAAACTAGTAGGTTGATGTGGGTCAGTGGCTGCTATGACAAGTGCCGTCCCAATAGTGTCATCAGTAAGGAAGAAGGTAGAGAAAGGAGCCAGTACGCTTCCTATCATATTTCATTTAGTTGCCTTTGTGTCTCTGCTTCTGTCTCCTTGAACCCCAGTCGGCCTCGGCAGATGGCCGCTCACACTGAGCCTGGTTCTGCTGGAGGTTTCTTCCTGTTAAAATAGAGTTTGTCCTCTCCACTGTCACTACAAGCATGCTTAGTGTGATTGATGAGTCAATGCAATCAACTGGTTTTCCTTAGACAGAAAACTTCGCATCAATTTGACTGGATGATCTGGTGAACTGTACAATGCCTTGAGATGACTGTGTTGTGAATTGGCGCTATATAAATAAATTTAATTTAGCATAGTGAGTTAATGACTTTTCTATCTATGGAGCTAAAGAATTCCCACAATCCTTTGCATGACATGACGCATCGGCACAGCCCAACATTTAATTTAGCAGATTCTTAAACAGCTTCCCCGCTGCCATCAGACAGCTGAACCCTAAATCTTGTCCCAGACTCTGCATCACACTAACAACACCAAACCAAAACCCTGCATAATTGCACCAGACATACTAGAATGGTCTGAACTTCCATGTCAATACATTTTTTTTGCACCATGTTTTTTCTCCCACACCGTTTTCATTTGATCACTGTAGCACTATAAGAAATGGAAATGTCATGAAAGCTGTACAAAATGAAATTTCATTTTGTATACACTGTGTATAAAAAAGGACAATAAAAGTTGACTAAGTCTAAGTCATAACCAAGGCTAATTTCTTCACCTTCATATGTTTTAGGTTTTATGAATGAAAGCGTCTTTCGTTGCCTACATTTGTGAAACCTGTTTATTTGATATGTTTCTGTCATGTACATTTACACATTTACACTTGTATGAAGGCTACACATGTAGTTATTTTTCTTTAGTTTGAAAATCATTTGTGATTTGGTTCAAAGAAACATTTTCTGATGCCCCTGTAGTTAGACCACCCCCCACTAGGGGTCGACACCCCTACACGAAGACCTCTGAGCTAAAGTTTAAAAAAAAATTCACTATTCCACAAGAATGTAGGGCCGTCTCACAATGTATATGCATAGGGTGAGTGACAAATAGACAAGTCCCCGGATGTTGTTCTTGCTGCTCCCTTTTTACCCAGCATGCATCAGAGCAGACTTGTCCGTCCTTGAGAATGACAGCTATCCCAGCATGCACTGCAGCAGCAGCAGCTCCCAGGGGGCGCACACAAAGCCTAGTATTAAGTTAAAAGTTCTCCTTTCTGTTGCAGTTGTTCTATAAAAGTAAATAAAGATAATTTAAGACGAGAACATTATACATTTAAGCTTCATTTTATGGCCCATTTACTGATCTGGAGCGTAGTTTAAAAAAAAATTGGGAAAATGTTCATTTGATTTGTGTTTATCTGACTGTGTTAATTATTAATCACCCACTTAATGAAAAAAGTAAGAATTTATTATTATCTAGAGACTATTAAAATCAGGGGGAGAAATGCAGCTCCAGACGAGCTGAGCCTGTGGTGACGTCACGTTTACGCTTCTGTTCCAATTGACCCTGCATGCTACCGTCCTCCCACAGTCCATACTTTCCTTTGTTCTTCTCAAGAACACACTTTGCAAGAACACACTTTGCAAGAACACAAGTCTGTACTAGTGTTCTTGTGAATTGGGAAACGGCCTAGGTGTACCACACGATGTCATCATCAAGTCAAACTTCCAAACAAATATATATATCATTTTTTATGGAATCCAAACTTATCTTTTAATAGATTAGTATTGGATAGTACTGTTGAGATGCAGTTATTGGAACGGTAAAAATCTTTCAAGGATCATGCATATAAAAGGATCCACTTTATTTATTTTCATTGCCCTTGATGCAGACTCACAATCTAATATTATTGCAGAACTCTTCAACAGCATTACAGAATAAAATTCCTCCTGATAGGCTTTTTTTTTTAGATCTGAGATTAGTGACTGCATTATGTGTACATCTGTTGCCTCAATCATCCACTTACTGTACGTGATGATGAATTATTCAGTTAGCTTTTTGCAGAAAAGCAGTTAGCTTATCTGCCTCTTAATTCACTTCCTATTTCAGATCAGGTCTCCTGCACACAACTTTAAAAGGGATTCCCTTTGTTTAAAAGATACAGTGTAACGGAAGTGGGCATATGGATGGATGGATGGATGGATGGATGGATGGATGGATGGATGGATGGATGGATGGATGGATGGATGGATGGATGGATGGATGATTTTATAGTGGATTTTGATCCAGTATTATTGCAAACAAAGAACACGCTTTGTGAAAGTGGACATTTTTTTCAATCAAAAACAGGTTGAGAGAAACTGTTTTCTTTTTCAAATGTTTTATTTTACTTAATTTTTTCAAACTTTTATACATTTAAAAAAACTGATTTATTTTTACATTTCTCAGATTTTAGGAATTGTATTATTTAAAGGAAACCGCGGCAGACCAAACCAGATGAAAGTGCGCATGCAGCTCGGCAAAGAACTCATGCTCTTCCTCAACACTGAAGTCCTCAGACATTTTTCTTTCGTTGTTTCTTTCTTTGCACAGGTAAAACAGTACATTTCTTCTTCTACGCTTGCATTATTGGAAGAGCAGACGCTGAATGCGCACTTTCATCTAGTTTGGTCTGCCGCGGTTTCCTTAGACTCGTGAACGCGCTTTTAGGAAATCCTATACACTACTGTTTATGCTCTAAAAACATTCTAAATGACTTTGTTTCGAGTAAATTCTGGATGCTACCCACTCAGGACACTTGGAATACATTGGACAAGCAGTATGGAGGAATATTGACACGTTTTTTGTGGACTTTTATGGACCTTTCTGCCTCGGGCACCATAGACCTCCATTATTTGAATGTCAGCAGACAGCAAGAAGCCTCCCAGATCTCCAGATGCATTTGAGATATCAAAAAAGTACTCCAGAGTGTTGTTCAGCATGGGGGTGAGTAGAAAATGAAGGCTAATCATGTTTTGGGTGTACTATTCCTTTAAAAGGAGTTAATTGGATAATGGATTTTATAGTTTAATGGCTCATGTAATGTTAGCATCATGTATTAAATAAATGAATGAATTTTGCATCTATTTATCCTATGGGACATTCACATGGTACATTTAGGGCCTTAGGGATCACATCGTGATTGAAAAACTTATAGTGACCATCCACTTGGCATCCAGTGCCCCCTCAGGGGTCCCAACCCCCACTTTGGGAACCCCTGCCAAAGATAACTATGAAACATGGCTTTGCAATATCTGCAGTTTAACAAACGTTTTAGAGATGTTTTCTGATATTTTTCAATGAGACCTATTGTTCAGGTGTTCAATTCATGGATGTTTAGGTTATGCATTTGGTATGAAGCAGTCACTCATCCAAACACTGCAAAGAGAACCTTTACTCCTGATGCTACAAGGCACAGTCTGCAATGCCTTCTGCATTATTCTGCTGCACCGTGCTGCAGGAAGCAGAACCACTCAGGCATGACTCGGCCGCCACGTAACAAGTGGAGGGCAGCAGGAAGGAGCTTTGATCTATCATAGCCTCTGGGGATTTCAAACAAACAAGACACGGAGATGTGACCTAGAGGTTTTCTTTTTCCCCCTCCAAAGGTCATGCTGGGACTGACCAGTGAGTAAACCTTTTTCCCCAGTATGCGGATCAATACATGCAAAGCAAAAACAAAAGGGAAGAGCAGTGTCGCGCTTTGGAGGGGGAATTCTAGGAAATCCTGCACATATGGAGACCCCCCCCCCCCCCCCCCCCCCCACACACACACACACACACACACACAGGTGCAGATGGGGACAGGGGGATAAACCTGTTCAATGAGAAGACATCAAAACAGAGGATGTGTATAGAAAACAATGAAAACAGAAAACACAATCTTCAGGAAACAGCTTACTGAGAATTCAAAAAAGCAAAGAGAAAGAGGAAGCTTAGTTCGACTTCGTGAGAAGGTGTGCCCATTTCTCTGCAAGCGCAAAGCTGCTATACGGCGAGCAGAGGCCGGAGCAGAAAGTCAATATTTACAAGCCTCTTTTTCTGGGACTGGGATGCTTCCAGGGCTGTAGTGAGATCATTCCTCTGTGCTCCTCCTGCTTCAGGGAACTCCCTGCTGCTACGCATTCACCCCACAGAAGGGGGGGGGAATGAAAAACGATGAAGATAAGGTTCAATCAATTAATATGCAGGAAACTGATATCTCTGTGTTTTTGTGATGATTGGCCACTAATCATTTGCATTTTAAATATTCTAATTGAGCATTTTTTTCCGCTTGCTTTTTTTCCTCTCCAGACTGGGACAGTTTTTGCTGAAAGCGAGAAGGCTCATGCATTAAAAAACACCAAAAAGATTTCTTCTGCTTGGTATATTTCCCTCTGTGGCGCAGCTGTTTGCAGCTGGTTTGCTGAATTCGATCATTTACTGCATCGTGGCTGTTTTATCTGCAGCTGATATCAGCCCCAGATGTAGGCGGTCGATATTTGCATTTTTGTTTTTGGTCTAACTTTTAATCTCGACCTGGCAGCACTGGATAGCTTTAACTAAACTGGACTGAACTAGACGCATTTAAACTGAATTTAGACTGAAATACATAGATTTATCTAGAGATTAATTAAAAGGACACCAAGAAATTTACTGGTGAATGGAGTACATTTTGTTCCATTATTGTTACAAGCATCAAACTAATGGAAAGTTTTTCAATTTAAATTTGAAAAAAAAGCAAGCTAGGAAATTATCTTTAAATAACAGTTTTAAATTTATAATTTATTTTTCACATATAATTTAGAAAAATGTTTTTACCAATTGTATCCTTTTTTTTTCTTCTGCAGATTTAATATACATGTTATTTATATTTCTTTTTTTCAGAAGGACTTCAAAAGATCGCAAAAGTCTCTGTAAGGGGAGTCGTTAAAGGGAGATGCGATGATGGCTATCATCGAATCCCTAGCCCCTGTACAGGAGAGCAGGAGACAAAAATTCCTTTTAAAGACCCCCCCTTTCAGAGACATAGACAGGTATGGGGCATTGCAGGTAGGGGTGGGTATTGCCAAAGACGTCACGATTCGATTCGAATCACGATTCACAGGCCATGATGCGATTCTATCACGATGCATCACGATACTTGAATTATTGCGATGCATTGCAATATTTTCTCCTCCATGTTTTGTTTTTGAATGACTCGGCGCAGTATCCCGCGGCCGGAAATGCTTGTGACACAAGGCAGCGTGCGTCAACACATACGCAGCAACATCTACTAGACTGGAAGTTGTATTCCACTTGTTTTTGGCTGATGTTCGCCAACCATTCATGCAATTTTGTTTATTCATTTTTTTAAATTAATAATCGATACTTGGCGTCAAGAATCGATGCAGAAGATCACGAAAATTAGAATCACGATGCATCATCATGACGATTATTTTGCACACCACTAATTGCAGGCTAATAAAACAAGCCAAATGACCCCCATTCCAAAGGAGTCAATTCAATTTACATGTTTTCAAAACAAATACAGGTTTTGATGGGCTATTCTATAAAACCTGGAACGCAACCCTATTTATGACATTTTGAATTGAAAAAGCTTCCTGGATGGGAAGCAAAACGTCTTCGAACTTGGAAACAAAGTCCGGTGGATTGTTTTCAAATATTTTTTGAATGACTATGATCTGGATGACTAAGAATCTTCACCAGCAATTAAAGTTTCAGTAAAGTTTTATTGAAATGAATAATCATTAAGGAAAGACAATCCTCAGCTGTTTTCTCCTTAATAGCTCTGATAAAACTATCTAAAAGCCACAAACACTCGCTTGAAATCCTCATATTCCAACTTTTGGTGCCGTTCTCCTCCCTCCGGCCACCAGTTCCTCTGTGACTGAGGTGAGAGATGAGCTGCAGGTGTTAACTGAGACTTGGCTGTGTGCAGGGCGCTTTATGGGAGCCAAGATAAACAGCAGAGCTTACATTTACCCTGCGCTCAGAGCAAAGCCTTTCTGCGAGTACCGCGCACTCCCAGGCAGACAAAGGGAAAGGGTGAGGTTATCGGCTACTTATGAATATTTGTGGATAAGATCTTTCAATGTTTGCAGTCTAATGCGGTCATGTGTGCAGCCTTTAATCAACCGTTCGTGTTACGGACCCGTACAATGTTTGTTCAGGCAATGTGACATTTTGGAGCCTTTAACCGGGGCCTGCCTGGGAGCTGACATTACAGCAGTCTAAGCACTGCAAAACTGGCAGGCGGAGATAAACATTAAAACAATAAGAAGGATTTTCCATCTTAGATGGAAAATGATGACTGCACTTTAAGAAGGAAAAACACAGCAAATACCAACCTGCAACATTTCTGGAGTGTTATTTTTGTATTATTACTTAACAGTGTCATTGTTTGATGCGTTGGTCGCAAACCATTACGGCAATATGGTTGTGATGTTCAAGAACCCCTCAGGGCCACCAGGGCCTGAGTCTCATCACACACTGGAAGAGACCTCACCTAGAACCAAGCAGCTGCTCCAAGACGAAGGTTTTACTGTTAAAGGACTTTTTTTTTTTTTTATCTATTCAGTCAAAATTATAATAGATTTAAATGGAGGGTCAAAGGGAAGGCACGGTATGGAGTTAATTTTGTTCCATTATTGCTGCAGGAAAAGAAGACATTTTGGAAATTTGAAAAAACTAAAAACAGAAAAACAAAAACATTCAAGAAATGAAAATTTATAACAATATTCTAATAAAAAAGTATTATCAGTCAGCTTTTTCAATTTAATAAATGCCAATGACAATTAATATCGTATGCATTTAACATAGGGAAAAAACTAGTGTTGATGTCAAACCAGAGGTTCCTCCGGTTAAATTGTGTCTGGGGGAATTGGTTAAGCTCTCTCATTTGGAAAGAAAACGGTTCTCATTAGCAAATAACTTAAAGCAATTTAATATAACTTGGCAACGCCTTCTGCAATATATTGCCAACTCTACTTAAAGAGAATTTGATTTGATTCTCGATGTGATAAGATGTAAGTCCCAGGGAAAGGGGGGGGGGGGTGAGTGGGTCCTGACAATGTATGTTTATTTATGTCACTTTAGTTTGGATTTTTTTTAATTGTCTTTATGTTTTATGTTCACATCCAAAAGAGGAAAAAATTGTATTTTTGTGGTTTCAATTTTCACTTGATTCCTCGATGTAACTGTTTGACACATTAAAAGTATTTCCAGTACAACTTTGCTGTTTTATTTTTTCCCTCCAGATATTATCAATTTTTTTTTCAAATGTATATTTCAGATTTTATTTTTTCAAAATTTTATTTTCTAAATATTTGTTTTATTTTTAGCAGATTTTATATTTCCACTTTTTTTTGTTTGTTCAGGTGGATTTTTACAGATTACATTTCTTTCCCTTCTGCAGAGGTGCGTTCCTATGGGTCTGCCGTACATTAGCAACATTTTTAGGGGACGAGCGTTTGTGCTGGGCTTAAAATGAAGAGATTGTGATCTGTAAAATGCTATTTCAAAAGAATACAATTGAGGAAAACAAAATCTGAACTTGGGAAAAAACTTTTGTTTTTTGAAAAGATATAATTTAAAAGACAAAAATCTGAGAATTTAGCACAGCTACTGTTTAAACCTTCTAAGATAAAAAATGATTTTATTTTGACTTCTTGATGGAATTATTTTTTTATTTTAATTTTCAAATGCCCAATTATAAAATTTGTTCCTTTCCTGGAACAGTAAATAAGGCAAATTCACTCAATATTTTTGAACATTTAAAAACACCATCAACTGTGGAGTATGGTGATGACAGGACCATACCTCGGGTGAGGTACAGTTGTATGGAGCAATGAGAAAGAGCTCTCCTTTCTTCACTATCAAGCTAAACTGAGCTGAAAAATGACACCAAATGACAGCAGGCAAACATTAAGGCCTAAATCCTAGTGATAACCATTTCATTTATGTCTGAAAACCAAACCCTCGTCAGTCTACAACTTTTCTGATAAGGAGATTAAAGATCATTTAGAGCTCTTAAATTTTGAACTGTCTTTAATAAAAAATAAAAATAAAAAACAATCAAACCCATATTCTGTATATATATGGGGGAGTGGCGCCCTAGTGGTTAGGGCATAGAGCTTGGAATCCAGAGGTTCTGAGTTTGAGCCCCACCCCCACAGAATGCCACTCTGGGTCTCTGAGCAAAGACCCTTAACCCGACACTGCTCCCCAGGCGCCCCACGATGGCAGCCCACTTCTCCCCAAGGGGATGATTTAAATGCTGATGTAAATTTCTCCAATGTGAGATCAATTAAGTTTATTTATCATTATTATTTATGTCAAATATACCCACAAGCCATACCCAACAAACATCAGGGAATGTCCCACTTATTGCACATTTAAAAAGCACCTTAAATGGTTTCTTAAAAGTTCCCAGTAATGCACTCACTAATTTTATTGTTGTAATGTCACTGTTTGAACGTGTGTCTATGTGTTTTGACTGATATTGTATTATGTGATCTTGTGTTGTTTTGTCTTCCTGCCTCAGGGAGACAGATGTAAATTAGCAGCTATGCTGTAATCTGGCTCATTTTAAAATCTGTACAGAATGATAAGATTGTTCATTAATGTGATCTGTCCTGATTAAATAACTAAAGGATAAACAAGCCATAATTGAACTGATGAAAAAGAGTCTATGTAACCACTTTCTAATGACTACTCACTCTGCAGACAGACATCTGGTTGGTGGTGAGGGTCCCCGTCTTGTCAGAGCAGATAACAGACGTGCAGCCGAGGGTTTCCACTGACGGCAGGCTTCGGACGATCGCATTCTTCTTGGCCATGCGGCGCGTGCCCAGAGCCAGACAAGTGGTAATGACCGCAGGTAGGCCCTCGGGAATGGCGGCCACGGCCAAAGCGACAGCAATTTTGAAGTAATAAATTGCACCCCTGACCCAGGATCCGCCATGGACGGGGTCTCCGAAGTGGCCGATATTGATGACCCACACAGCGACGCAGATCAGGGAGATGACTTTGGAGAGCTGCTGGCTGAACTCGTCCAGCTTCTGCTGTAACGGTGTCTTCTCCTGCTCTGTGGATGCCATCTGGTTTCTGATCTTGCCGATCTCCGTTCTGACGCCCGTAGCTACAACAACGCCAATGGCACGGCCTGAGGCGATGTTGGTGCCCTAAGAAAAGTAACCATCCAACCGCTATTGAGCTAAATATAACAGTACAAACCAATTTTACAGCTTCGCAGAGGTTTTACTTACAGAAAACAGCATGTTCTTTTTGTCTTGATTCACAGCTCTGGGGTCAGGAACAGGGTCAGAGTGTTTGATGACGGAGACAGACTCCCCTTTAAACAACAAAACACAGCTGTCCTGTAGTGTTCTATAGAGAGCACTTTAGATATCAGCAATTCATTGGCATCACAAATATCCCAATATGCATAATAATAATAATAATCAAGGATCATCCTGTCCAGTTGCATATGCCTGTTGTTAATAAAGGTATTTTAACAAATAATCAACTCCAACAATATGATTTAAACAGTTGTTAATTTATGTTTTTAGATTAAAATGTATTTAGTCCGATTAATTAATCAAGTCTGTTTCTGTGTTGAAATGTTACCACCATCCACCAGAGGGAACTACTGTTCATTCTTAGGCAGAGCCTCACTGGTATTTGCAAGAGAAGTAATGCCAGACAGAAGGATGTTAAAGCGCAAACATTAATATAGTTGATTATTTACACTGTTTAAAATAATGCAAAATGAACTTTATGGGTTTTCTTTGTAAATATAAAGCAATGGTTTGTAATGTTGGAGAGCTAGCAAGATCTGAAAGCAGTAGTACTCTTTCACCCAAGGCAGAATGAAAGGGATTGGTCAGAGTTTTTACATGTTGTCAGCTCTTACAGATGTCAGACTTATTTATTCCTTTTTCTTAATACATAAGGTATTGACTAACAGAAAGTGTTTCTAAACAAAATTACCAACCCTAACTTAATAGCGTCCATTTAGCCGTGCTGCGTGGCAGAGCACCGTCAGCCTCTCTGCTGTGCTCGAAGGTGAGGATGTGAAGACAGAAAGGAAGGGGGCGGATACTCTAAACGTTTCCAACATGGTAAAAAAAAAAAATACATGCTAGCATCGGCACGGTTAAACGTGAAGTAATACAGGTGCTGGTCATAAAATTAGAATATCATGAAAAAGTAGATTGATTTCAGTAATTCCATTTAAAAAGTGAAACTTGTATATTATATTCATACATTACATACAAACTCATATATTTCAGATGTTTATTTTGTTTAATTTTGATGATTACAAATGACAACAAATGAAAATCTCAAATTCATCATATCAGAAAATTAGAATATTGTGAAAAGGTTCAAAATTGATGGCCCCTGGTGCCACACTCTAATCAGCTAATTAACTCAAACCACCTGCAAAAGCCTTTAAATGGTCTTTCAGTCTAGTTCTATAGGCTACACAATCATGGGGAAGACTGCTGACTTGACAGTTGTCCAAAAGACGACCATCGACCCTTGCACAAGGAGGGCAAGACACAAAAGGTCATCGCTAAAGAGGCTGGCTGTTCACAGAGCTCAGTGTCCAAGCACATTAATAGAGAGGCGAAGGGAAGGAAAAGATGTGGTCGAAAAAAGTGTACAAGCAAGAGAGATAACCGCACCCTGGAGAGGATTGTGAAACAAAACCCATTCAAAAATGTGGGGGAGATTCACAAAGAGTGGACTGCAGCTGGAGTGAGTGCTTCAAGAACCACCACACACAGACGTATGAAAGACATGGGTTTCTGCTGTCGCATTCCTTGTGTCAAGCCACTCTTGAACCACAGACAGCGTCAGAAGCGTCTTGCCTGGGCTAAAGAGAAACAGGACTGGACTGCTGGTGAGTGGTCCAAAGTCATGTTCTCTGATGAAAGTAAATTTTGCATTTCCTTTGGAAATCAAGGTCCCAGAGTCTGGAGGAAAAGAAGAGAGGCACTTCATCCACGTTGCTTGAAGTCCAGTGTAAAGTTTCCACAGTCAGTGATGGTTTGGGGTGCCATGTCATCTGCTGGTGTTGGTCCATTGTGTTTTCTGAGGTCCAGGGTCAACGCAGCCACATACCAGGAAGTTTTAGAGCACTTCATGCTTCCTGCAGCTGACCAACTTTTTGGAGATGCAGATTTCATTTTCCAACAGGACTTGGCACCTGCACACAGTGCCAAAGCTACCAGTACCTGGTTGAAGGACCATGGTATCCCTGTTCTTAATTGGCCAGCAAACTCTCCTGACCTTAACCCCATAGAAAATCTATGGGGTATTGTGAAGAAGAAGATGCAATACACCAGACCCAACAATTCAGAAGAGCTAAAAGCCACTATTAGAGCAACCTGGGCTATCATAACACCTGAGCAGTGCCACAGACTGATCGACTCCATGCCACGCCGCATTGCTGCAGTAATACAGGCCAAAGGAGGCCCAACTAAATACTGAGTGCTGTACATGCTCATACTTTTCATGTTCATACTTTTCAGTTGGCCAACATTTCTATAAATCCTTTATTTTTATTGGTCTTCAGTAATATTCTAATTTTCTGATATGATGAATTTGAGATTTTCATTTGTTGTCATTTGTAATCATCAAAATTAAACAAAATAAACATCTGAAATATATGAGTTTGTATGTAATGTATGAATATAATATACAAGTTTCACTTTTTAAATGGAATTACTGAAATCAATCTACTTTTTCATGATATTCTAATTTTATGACCAGCACCTGTATGTTTCATCTGAAAACATCTAGTTGAATAATAAACTTTTGGTTTATTCAATCAGCATTTAAAATAGATGCTAGAATAAACTTTTAAAACAGTAAGATGTGCTTTTTTTTTTAAATTCAGTAGATTGTAAAAATATTTTTAGTCCTTCATTTTATATAGACATCCTCTCGATTCAAGGTAAAACTTAGGTTTATAGGAAAATAAGCCTTTAGCGATTAATCATTAGGTGAGGGATTACATTGATCAACTAGATTATTTCGTTAACTAATTTCCATTATTACTGGCATCCCGAAGTTACTGTTTAAAGCGATCTAGAAATGTTTAAGAAGGTAAAGGTGCTCACGTCATGAAAAAACTACTACATTATTTTGTTGCCAAAATAGCACAATGAGAAATCTTAATATTTTTGTTTAAGTAGCATAATAACTTATTATCTAAAGGTTAATGTTTGCCGCAAACCAAAAGCAGTTTAATATAACAGTAGATAACCAATCCGTCACATACAGTAACAGAAAACATTAAACTGGATATAATTGGTGAATGGTCTGAGGAGATGAATACCTGTAAGGATGGACTGGTCCACTCGTAGGGTAGTGGACTTTATCGAGGTCACTCTGATGTCAGCAGGCACCTTATCGCCAACTGAAATGCAAAAATCCGAAAATAAATCAGTAAAAAAAACTAAAACATTGTTTTCATTTTATTAGCTTTCCTGCCTCTTTCTTTAGGAGTTTTCTGTGCCTCTTTAATCTTAGCACAGAGGTAGAAAGAAACAGGAGAACCTTAGTCTAGCGAAACAACATGCGAAGACTATAGGCTGTAACAAAACTTTTCTTAAACCATGTGGGTGGAAAAAGATATTTTTGGACAAAAAGGGAATCCTATGAATCTTATCCCCTCTATTGAAGTTATTTAAGATAAACACTCTAGACCGGAGTTCTTCAACTGGGGGTCAGTGATCCCTAGGGGTCCACGGAGGTACTGCATGGGGGGCACAAAAATTTTGGTGGATTACTTTTTTTTATATTCCCTCCTGCAATTTTTTCCACTAAATTAAATGCACATTAACATGAAATCAACACACTGAAGTAAACAGATAAATGGAGGCAGAAGATGTCTTTCAGTCATCAATGCACACATTCAGTGACACACAGGAGCTCTTTCAAGCTGGGCACCGTTTCATTCACAACACCTGTCCCACCAACCAGGAATCAGAATCAGAAATTCTTCAATAATCCCAGGGCAAAATTACTTTTGTTACATTACTCCATCTGCAATAGAGTGACTATATTGTCATTCTATTACAGATGTGTTTGATATAACATATATAATTAGGGGGTCGCCGCTCTATCTCACCATCAGATTGGGGCTCCTTGGCCTGGAAAACGTTGAAGACCCCTGGTTTAGACTCTCAACTAATTAACATTTTAAATATCCATTGTACAACTGGGATCGGTTACTATGCAACAGTTTTGTTAAAACCACTGTCTGTTCCACACAAAAAAATAATAATAATAATAATAATCACATTTTCACCATTTAGAAGAGTTTTGCCAAATGTTTTGAGAGCCTCCTTTCAAATATGCCACTCATTCTTAAATATAGCCCACTCCTGATCCATTCAAGGGCATCCCTTATGTTCTTAACTGAATGGGGATTTGTTCAACTTTGTCAATTGGCATTTTCACCAGTGGCACATTCTTTCATGTAGTTAAAACAGTGGCTTTTAACAGGAAGAGACCTCCAGCAGAACCAGGCTCACTGTGAGCGGCTATCTGCTGAGGCCGACTGGGGTTCAAGGAGACAGAAGCAGAGATACAAAAAGTAGCTGTAAAAGGCGGCCCCGTCCAGGAAACACACAGCCAGGCAGTATTGATATGCATGTCCTACGCTTTCCCAGAAAATTCTCTAGAAAATTTTCAGACTCTTAAAGAATGGAGTTAAAAGCCTTTGGGCTCCACCACTGTTCGCTTTTTGTTCGCCAGCTCAATGATGGAGAGGCAAAAGAAGTTCATGGAAAGAGTTCTGCAGGCTCAAGGAAAGACCAAGTACTTTTTTAGTCAGTGAACCTGGTTTCACCAAAGGCTAACAGGGAGGATTTTGTTATTTGTTTTGATTTTTTCATTCAGCAAGGCAGAACAATGATGATCAGTCTCAGTTTCAACTACGCTGACTTCAGTGACAAAAGGACGTGTTTAACATTGGCATGGATCTTCATGATCTGTAGGAGGATGCGATCATTTTCCGGAACAAAGTGCTGCTGGAGCCACAAACAAGGTTAACATGTCATTTTTCCACCCACATGGAGTGTCCTCACTCTTTTGCTCAAGGGTTTTAACTCCCTGCAACCAACCAACTGCTATCCTATTCATGGTCCCTGGCAAAAAAAAAAGTACTGAAAAAGCAAGACTTATGAATGTTTTACCTATCGGGTCATCCCTGGCAATGATTTGGTTTCGTTCCACAAACATGGTCTAGATGGTTTTCCCACATGTCTTCCGTTTAAGCACTGTTGGTTCTGGGCCACTCAGCTGTACTGCTTCATATGTACCAGGCAATGTGCCTTTAGGATCTCAGATGTCACCAGAGAGCTCTCTGATCATGCTCTTAAAAGAGGTCAGGACTACATCACATGTATGTCCCACTGTGCAGCACCCTCCCTGTGCAGGGAGATGGCCTAAAAAGTGTTGGTGCAAATGCCCCCTCCAACATCTCAGACAAGGTCATGAATAAATGGATGGCAGCCAACAGGCTGTTTGGAAGATCTCTTGATGTAATAAAGAAAAAAATGTTGCCCAAGATTAGAAAAGCTGAAATATGGTGCAATCAACCCCAGATATGATGAGGCCAAAATCCATCGAGGGTATTTTCAAAAAGCTATGCCACTTTATCCACTGAATTGACATGTAAGTGTGAACTCACAGCTAGGATGGCCAAGCTCCCCAGCAGATAGCCTGGAGCAAAGACCCACCTCCAGGACTTCAGAGGGACTCAACACCTCAAAGAATAAAAGACACAATCCTTCTAGACTACCTTGGAGGAGTAAAGGCAGCAACTAGTGGAACAGCTTGTGCCCTTTATGGGCACTGCACAGTTACATTTATCGCATAAACCATGTGAGCTTGTGTGTTGCCGATCAAGCCAACGAGAGGTCTCCTACCAAAGACTGTCGCTGGCAGTGAAAGCAATTTTTCTTGCTTATAGCAGCAGGGTTTTAACAATGCCTCATGATGTAAAGACTGATTCTTCTAGGGTTATAACGAAAGTCCTTGGACCTGTTTCAAAGAGTGCCAACAAGTAATATTTCTGCTCTAGCTGGCTGGTCTTTGAAGCAAACATTTGTGGAGTTTTATCATATGGATACTAGAGCCCCTCATGTGTGACTGAAGGGTATGTGGTGCAAATCAGGGCTGGCTTATTAACTAATTCGTGAAGAAAGTGTGACAAGAGGACACGCAGGGGAGCGATATCTCATTTTATCTGTTGTACCTCGCTGTACCCTCCGGGAACAGTAGTAACAGCCATAAGAATACTTAACTGTGCTGCAAACTCAAGGACTTCCCATCTATAGCATACAGATCAGCAGGTGAAGATTCCCAGTCATCCAGATCATAGTCATTCCAAAAAAAAAAGTTAAAAAACAACCCACTGGTCCTTGTGTCGTTGTTTTGCTTCCCATCCAGGAAGCTTTTTTCAATTCAAAATGTCAGATATGGTGTTGAGTTCGAGGCTTCATAGGGTGGACCAAAAATAAAGCCTTGTTTTGGTTTAGAAAACATGCAAATTGAACCTGACGAATGGGTCCACCCCTTTAGGATGGAGGTCTTTTGGCTCTTTGTTAGCCCGCCAAACCATATACCTGTCTGTGTCTCTGAAAGGAAATTGTTGGCCTGGCTATATAGGTGAGGTTTTCTGTTCCCCTGTAAAGGGGTTGGGGTTGCGATGAAAGCAGGAAGGGATCAATTCAATCACTGCATTGTTGGTTTTTGAAAGCTGAAATCTGAGTCCAACCCCTCTGTTTAAGGTTGTTTTTTCTTTCTTAACATAGATGGATTCCTTCACACCCCTCCAAACACTCTGGGCCTCAAAAGCATGTAATTTGTTCATAATATGTAGATGTACTACAGAGTCAGCAATAAGGCTTTTTTGGGCTACTGTATAAAGCCTGGAACTCAACGCAGCAACGGGGCAGCATTCTCAGCAGAGACTCTCAGACGTCCCTCTGCCCAAACACTTCCTCCAGCTTCTCAGGGGGAGGCCAAAGCCATTCCAAGGCCAACTGAGAGACTTAGTCCCTACACTTCTGCTGTGCAGTTCCCTGGGCCTTCTTCCAGCAAGGACCTGCCTGGAACACCTCTCAATGAGGTGTCCAGGGGGCATATGAAACTGATGTCCGTACCACCTTATCAGACTTTCCTAGATGTGGAGGAGAAACGGCTCTACTGAACCTCTCCCAGATGGTCAATCTCTAACTGACTGCCTGGCCACCCTGAAAACATAAAAGTTTTAGCTATCGGGATTACCATTAACTTGAACGGTTTGCTTATTCTTTTACAAAGGGCAGAGCTACTGAAACAACCAACACTGAGCACAAAAAACCCCATAAATAAATAAACAACCTAAAAGAAAATATAATTTCCAAACTGCTGGTGGAAGCTTTCCTGAAAAGGAAAGATTGAATTGTAATTGAAGAAAAAGTAATTTGGCTATTTTACAGAAGTCTTTCAGTGAGCTCCTGGAGGAATTCTAACTCAACCACAGATGTCGCACAATTCATGTAACAGAGGAAACTGTTAGAATTCAGTCTGAGAGATAAAAACACTGTTGATGAACTGCAGCGTTCGAGCAGCCGGCTGCTCTGAACCTATTAAAGACTGGCATTAACATCATATATCCTCGAGCAAATAAAAAAAACAAACCCTGATGGGTTCAGACCAGGATCAGCTTCCAGCCTTAGGTAAACAACAGCTCGATACAACCTTGATGGAGTCATGTTGTCGTTGAACAAGGATCGATGACTCGCACCCCCCTTTTGTACTCGTTTTACTCTTTTTCACTCTCTCTCTCCCTTGCGACACTCGCTCATACACTTTAAAAGATACACTGCAAAGTTGGACCTTCTGCCTTTTTATCCTTCTAATCAAACTTTCTATGGAAGCATTTGAAAAACAAAAGGTCCTAAAAAAAGGATTTCTTCTCTGTCAGAGACTGAGAATTAACATTCAATGGAAATGTTTCCATAACCCAGAGACTACGCAGGTTTGTGAGATCTGTTTTTTCCCAAAGCAGTAGCCAACAATGACTCCGGAACAAATGTTCTAGAAAATGTTTAATTTATATTATATCTTACTACCAGCAAGACTGATGAAAGAAAGGAAGAGCTCATCACTCTCTGCCTCCTACACACCATCTCTACTTTCATTTTAAAGGGGAATGCCATTTTTTGTTTTGTTTTGTTTTTTTACATCGGCAGCATGATGTAACGTTATTGCATCATGTTCTACTCACCAATATTAGTTTTGTGTCATTTGCAGCTGTTCCGAAGATATTTTGTAATATCCAAGTAATGTCTTCCTAGTCTTCCTATGGGTACCGAGTTGAAGGCACAAACGGAACTGTTCATAATTTATTCTTTATGGTGCGCCAGCATTCATAACATCTAGGCGAATCACTGTCCCCCAGACGTCCGTGATTAGATTTTTTATATTTATATTTTTTTAAAAGAAAGAAGCGCGTGTATGACGTCATCCGCTTGCGCCGGCTACCTTTCATTCATCCTGTCTGCTGAACTGCTGCTAGTTTTACTTAAATGCCTGGAAGATGTCTAGTGCTGCTACCACAGATGATCTCACTCTCGAAATGGAATTGAACGATTCAGATTAGCTAGCCGATCGAATAGAAGGGGTAGAGCGTAGCTGCCTGTGACCCGGGCTGCCTGTCACAACTGCAGTCCGGCGCACGGAAGACATCATACACACTCCGCTTTGTTTTCAAAAAATATAAATATAAAATATATAACTGCGCATGTCTGGGGACAGTAATTTACCTACGTTATGAAAGCTGGTGTACCATAAAAATAAATTATGAACAGTTTAGTTTGTGCCTTCAACTTGTTGCCCATAGGAAGAAGTTACTTGAATATAACCTAACGGAATATCTTCAGAACAGCTCCAAATGACACAAAACAAATATGGGTGAGTAGAACAAGTGTTCCCCTTTAAGTTCTTGTCAGAGGCAAGACAGAGCACCATAGTTGACAGATTATTTTTTTTCAGCCTTAAAGGCCATTGAGTAAGGCAGTGCTGCCCCTCCCCAACCTCTTGCTGCATAGCATTATTATATCATATTATCCAAGTCATCTTATATTACATATTTTTTCTCTGGCCAGAAGTTAGATGGCAAATCCTCCCTCTTCAAGTTGGCAATCCAACGACGAACCCGTCCGTGGAGGATCATGAATCGGAAAGGTGAAATAATTATTTTTTTTTAGTTTCACCTGATGTATTCCAGCATCCAGCTGCCATGCACGTGGGCATTGTCAGTTTCACTACAGCTCTGGTGAATTTCAATGGTGAAGTCCTCTGGAAATCTTCAATAATTGTTGTTGATTGAAGATGTGTCTAGGTGTTCCCATTGATTTTGCTTGTAAAGTGGGGAGAATGGTGCTAGGCTTACCGCACCGTGACGTCACTGCTGGAAGATGGCAGGAGTGAGGGGTTACTATATTTGGGCAAAAATGGCAGCTCTTGGACTTGGTGATCGCAACAAAATTATTTTTATTTTTTTTACCCATTAATACTAAATTTATTAAATCAACGCAAGCATATTATTTTCAGGTATAGATAATGATCCATTGATTATTGCTTTGCTAGGAAGCTTTTTCTATTCAAAATGTCAGAAATAGCTTTGATTTCAAAGCTTTAGAGAATAGACCAAAAATAAAGCCTTGTTTTGGTTTAGAAAACATTCAAATTGAACCTGAAGAATGGGACCTAGCCTTTGGAATGGGGGTCGTTTTGCTTCTTTTGTTAGCCTGCAATGCCCCATACCTGTCCATGTCTCTGAAAGGGGGGTCGTTAAAGGGAATTGTTGGCCTGGCTGAATAGGCGGGGTCGTCTGTTCCTCTGTAAAGCCGTGCATACACTGTACGATTTTTTCAGTTGTTGCACGCAGCTGCAACTCACGCTGTATGACGAAACCGCAGGGATTCGTTATACAGTGTGAGTTCACAGCTCACAATGCATGTCCAGCCTGACGCTCTGATCCGATCTACCTGCTCACACTGCATGTCTTAAAACCACGTCGGACTCAGCCCCGGAGAGAGATGGCACTACTGGGACTTGTCGAAGCCATTCCAGTAGAAGAGGAGTATGAAGCTCACTAAAATGAAATGCGCTGCCTTGGAAATTTTGCAATTTTGTGCTGAAAGCAACGTATTTGGACAAAGACATGGCTTTGTGACTGAAATGTGACTTCTATGTCAATTTTACAGAAAGAACTGCCCACAACGGTCGGGAGAAAATCAAACATGTTCTGATGTTTGATAGGGAGGTGGTAATGAGAGGCTCATTGCACCTCGTTAACCCCTGTGCACTACACGATGCACTATCAGGCTGAAAATTCTCGCACAACAAAAAAATCGCCCCGAAAAGGGAAAAAAAATAAAATAAATCACACCGTGGGTTGGGGTTGCGATGATAGCAATAAGGGATTTACTCAGATTTCAACTCTCAAAAACCTACAATTCAGCAGCTGAGTCCACCCCCTCTGTTTAAGGTTGCTTATTTTTTTCTTTACATAGATGGAATCCTTCACTCCCCTCTCAAACCACCTATTTTATCTATCCATAATCTGAACATTCCGGTCCTCAAAAGAATGTCGTTTGTCCATAAGGTGTGGATGTACCGCAGAGTCAGCAACAAGGCTCTGTTGGGCTACTGTATAAAGACTGGAACTCAATGCTATTTCTGACATTTTGAATTGGATGGAAAGCGAAACGTCTTCAAACTTGGAAACAAAGTCCAGTAGATTGTTTTTTGACTTTTTTTGGAATTGCTGTTTGCCGACTGGACATCAAATGGCCAACTATCTATTCAGTAGAAGTCTGCAGAGACATAAACAATTAAAATCCGATCTTATTCATAATCCCTGACTAATGTGTGCTTGGTAGAAGAGTGAAGAAATGAGAAACACTTCTTTGATCAAGTCCAAACACATTACCTCGAAAAATATTTGATGTTGCAAAAATAATGGTGGTTACTTCCTCTCTGGCATATTTTAGAGGGAACTTAAGTTTAATCTGAGTTCGGACATAGTAACAACTTCAGCAGGAAATCAAACACGCTGAAGATTGAATCCTTCTACAACTAGATAAATCAGTATATACGGATACATGCAAGCACTCGCTGATTTATTAGTGCATTCAGCAGCCATGCCTAGAGATCATTTATTGCAGCTGTTTCTCAGACATCACAAGTGTTGGTCCACTTGGGATATTAAAGCTTAAAAACCGTCTTAGTACAAAGAATACGACACTTTACCTATGGTGAATTCCTTAATTACCGTCTGATTCTCACTTATGGGATCCCAAGAGACCAATAGAAACTCCCCAAGTCCTGTTTATAGACATTAAGCTTACAGGTGCTGGTCATAAAATTAGAATATCATGAAAAAGTAGATTGATTTCAGTAATTCCATTTAAAAAGTGAAACTTGTATATTATATTCATACATTACATACAAACTCATATATTTCAGATGTTTATTTTGTTTAATTTTGATGATTACAAATGACAACAAATGAAAATCTCAAATTCATCATATCAGAAAATTAGAATATTGTGAAAAGTTTCAAAATTGATGGCCCCTGGTGCCACACTCTAATCAGCTAATTAACTCAAACCACCTGCAAAAGCCTTTAAATGGTCTTTCAGTCTAGTTCTATAGGCTACACAATCATGGGGAAGACTGCTGACTTGACAGTTGTCCAAAAGACGACCATCGACACCTTGCACAAGGAGGGCAAGACACAAAAGGTCATCGCTAAAGAGGCTGGCTGTTCACAGAGCTCAGTGTCCAAGCACATTAATAGAGAGGCGAAGGGAAGGAAAAGATGTGGTCGAAAAAAGTGTACAAGCAAGAGAGATAACCGCACCCTGGAGAGGATTGTGAAACAAAACCCATTCAAAAATGTGGGGGAGATTCACAAAGAGTGGACTGCAGCTGGAGTGAGTGCTTCAAGAACCACCACACACAGACGTATGAAAGACATGGGTTTCTGCTGTCGCATTCCTTGTGTCAAGCCACTCTTGAACCACAGACAGCGTCAGAAGCGTCTTGCCTGGGCTAAAGAGAAACAGGACTGGACTGCTGGTGAGTGGTCCAAAGTCATGTTCTCTGATGAAAGTAAATTTTGCATTTCCTTTGGAAATCAAGGTCCCAGAGTCTGGAGGAAAAGAAGAGAGGCACTTCATCCACGTTGCTTGAAGTCCAGTGTAAAGTTTCCACAGTCAGTGATGGTTTGGGGTGCCATGTCATCTGCTGGTGTTGGTCCATTGTGTTTTCTGAGGTCCAGGGTCAACGCAGCCACATACCAGGAAGTTTTAGAGCACTTCATGCTTCCTGCAGCTGACCAACTTTTTGGAGATGCAGATTTCATTTTCCAACAGGACTTGGCACCTGCACACAGTGCCAAAGCTACCAGTACCTGGTTGAAGGACCATGGTATCCCTGTTCTTAATTGGCCAGCAAACTCTCCTGACCTTAACCCCATAGAAAATCTATGGGGTATTGTGAAGAAGAAGATGCAATACACCAGACCCAACAATTCAGAAGAGCTAAAAGCCACTATTAGAGCAACCTGGGCTATCATAACACCTGAGCAGTGCCACAGACTGATCGACTCCATGCCACGCCGCATTGCTGCAGTAATACAGGCCAAAGGAGGCCCAACTAAATACTGAGTGCTGTACATGCTCATACTTTTCATGTTCATACTTTTCAGTTGGCCAACATTTCTATAAATCCTTTGTTTTTATTGGTCTTCAGTAATATTCTAATTTTCTGATATGATGAATTTGAGATTTTCATTTGTTGTCATTTGTAATCATCAAAATTAAACAAAATAAACATCTGAAATATATGAGTTTGTATGTAATGTATGAATATAATATACAAGTTTCACTTTTTAAATGGAATTACTGAAATCAATCCAATTTTTACATGATATTCTAATTTTATGACCAGCACCTTTAGATAACCTGGCATAGGCCAGATTGGTTCCTGTAGAATTCAAATTGAACTGTTTGGGCGTGCTTTGGTGGCGCAGTAGTTAGCACATACGATATGTATGTATATCTCTCCCCTTCTCTCATGCCTCCCTTTCTTGTCAGCCTACTGTCCATAAAAACGAGTAAAAACTCAAAAAAGAATTCAAATTGAAATACATGTATTCATCTGGAAAGGCTCCTGTACAAAATGTTCGCCTAAGGGAAGGAGATCCAGCTCAAGTAGTCCTGAATTGAGATTGACCAACCCAGTTTTTGCTTTTTGAGGCTGTTACAGATTATTTTGACATCAGTCTAATCGATTCTTGTGCTGCTTATTTATTACTTTTTTGTGTTGGCCAATTCTTTCGGCAGATATTTATTTCTCGTCCGTCATTCACATGATAAAAAAAAAAAAAAAAAATGATATAAAACAATGATAAAAAAAACAATGTCACTTCATACATAAAACGGATTATCAACTAGTGGAAAGACTGGATTAAAATTTTTAATAGAGGGTCTATAATCAGTTAATCGCATTTTATTCTAAAACAACTAACATAAACAAAATTTAAAAAAAAAAATTTTAAACTTAAAACACTCCTTTCAACTTCTGTTTAATTGAATAACAACACCTTTATTTTGATCCATTTTTTAGGTTCTTCAACCATCAGATTAGTTGAATTTTATAATCATTTAACTTTTTTTTTTTTTTTACCAGAAACCCCAGTTTTTTTATGCAACTTCTTGAAAAGACTATTACATATTTGGTAACAGTTTAATTCATTGATTAATTACATTAACAATCAAACAAATTAAGCTGCTACTGCTGCTGTGATTGGCTAAAAAGACATAGGAGGCACGTACCCAATCAGGTCGAAGAATTGCTTGTTATATCTTTCCACTACAAGAAAACTGAGAATAACCCTTTCCATTTCTTAGTTAAGCTTAAAGACTAACATCCTAATAAGCCACTCAAACAGCGCAAAAAAATCCCAAAGTGAAATATTTGTGCAGGAATGCCACACCTGCAACTCTTTCAACTTTAGATCAGCAGAGATCTGGCTGCAGCAACACCTCCTTAAAGAACAAACAACGAATCAACGCAAGGCCTTCTGAGTGCTGCAGATATGGAGCCAAGCTGGGTGTTGACGGTGACAGCGCTGGTATCAGTGGTGGGGCAGGGGCCGAGTTTACCTGTGAGGGCTTGTCTTCATATGACTGAGCGTGCATTCATGTGTGATCGAGGACACTGGCTGCAACAAGCCCAAATTCCAAGTAACTGCTGCAGTGAGAAAAAAAAAAAAACTAAATAAAAAAAAAAAAACACAGTGAGTCGTTATATTTTGCTCCTCAAGGTGGTTTAATCCTGAAACCAATGTCAGCGAGGACATCCCTGGGAAGTTTTTAAAGGTTTTTTTTTTTTATCTACTGTTTGGTATCGACTTTCTGAGCCTTGGTGCTTTGATAGCATGACAGCAGCTATCTTCACTCTCTCAGGCTCTCTGTACTGTAATTATGAATGAACAGCCTGAGATCTCTTTCTCTGGCTCTCACACACACAGAGTAGATGGAAGCACTCTCTTCTTTTACCATAAATCATTCCAACTATCTGAAACACGCTCCCAGCCGCAGAAAAGGATTACAATTACAAAAACACAAACACGCACCATGCTGGTGTGATCCCCTTTGGGGGCCTGCTATATGTGTGCCAGGCATACACAGACGTTGGTGGAGCTCCCAAGTGACAAATGGGAGCTATTTTTAGCCTAAGCTGCCCACACATGGACGAGTGTAAAGCAGGAGAATTGTCTGTGTGTGTTGAGTGTGCAAGGGTGGGGGGCGGGGGGGGGAGTGAGGAGTTAACAAACATTCAGCAGTGTCCAGGTGGTGAGACTGAGGGCATGGAAAGCGGAGGGAAGAGGGAGTGCTCTGGAAACTTAAACCAGGCTTTAAATACGAGCAGAAACCGCAGCAACTTCCACATAAACAGACACGGCCGAACATCAGACCTGGCAACTGCACATCCACAGAGAAGTTACATAATAATGTTTGAGATATATTCCACCAGTTTTTCCAGAGTGGTGAAAGCAGAGTAAAAAGCCGGGCCGGTGTTTTTCTCTGCATGTCAGTAGCAGCGTGGCTGTGCAGAGCGTAAATCAGACACAGAGAGCGAGAGTGAAAATCCAGCCTGTCCTAACCTGCCACCTCCACTATGTCCCCTGGGACAATGTCTCTGGCTTTGATCCTCTGGACAGCCTTGCGATCCATGCGATACACCTTCCCCATCTCCGGCTCGTACTCCTTCAGAGCCTCGATGGCGCTCTCTGCATTGCGC
Source organism: Cyprinodon tularosa (assembly GCF_016077235.1). Classification (NCBI taxonomy): domain Eukaryota; kingdom Metazoa; phylum Chordata; class Actinopteri; order Cyprinodontiformes; family Cyprinodontidae; genus Cyprinodon; species Cyprinodon tularosa. The sequence goes on along the minus strand of NW_024039502.1, from coordinate 3,154 downwards.
TCCTGTGCAGAAAGAGGAAAAGAGCAAGAAAGGCCAGGAATATTTATCAAATTTTCTTCTTCCTTAACTAATATTAACACTAAATGTGTCATTTAAAGGTTGATTTACAGTTTGGATGCTCCTAAAAATAAGATATTTTATAGACACCACCGCAGGTATACGCGTTTTATGTTTCTTTTAACAGGGACCAGTTTTGCAGGATGTAAATCTGAGCAAAGTACATCTTTTCCCTCTGTGAATCTCTTCGTTTGTTTTTTGTTTTTTTGTAACAATTACTTGAAATACTTCTTTCCATAAGATCTAACAAAACAAATCCTGTTCCATAATACCTAGAAAACACAGACTAGAAGAATATAATAGTCATGCAAAATTGAAACTAAAGTGATGAAAAACTTATTGCACACAAATTATTTATGGAAGATGAGAAACTTAATGTGCAAGACTGTATAAAACTTAAGAGTTAATAACTTTTAAAACCCTCCCAGCAGTCTTAACTGAGAAAGCTAGTTTTTTTTTGTATTTCTGTTTCTTTTATGACTTTAGAAGACTTCTTACCCACTTATCTTTATAATGAGACACAATATTAGCCAAGCTGTAGCTGTCTGAGAGATCACATTTGACCTGAGAAGGCCTTTATATAAAGAAGAGTTCATC